>NW_027008750.1:25000-40000 GCF_036934945.1 Oncorhynchus masou masou
TGGCTGAGATGGGAGAAGCTGCCAGAAGGACAACAGTCTCTACAGCACTTCACCACTCTGGGCTTTATGGGAGCCACTCCTGAGAAATATGCAAATGAATGGGCTTTATGGGAGCCACTCCTGAGAAATATGCTAAAAGGTACATGACAGCCCACCTGGAGGTTGTTAAAAGGTACATGACAGCCCACCTGGAGGTTGTTAAAAAGGTACATGACAGCCCACCTGGAGGTTGTTAAAAAGGTACATGACAGCACACCTGGAGGTTGTTATAAAGGTACATGACAGCCCACCTGGAGGTTGTTAAAAAGGTACATGACAGCCCACCTGGAGGTTGTTAAAAAGGTACATGACAGCACACCTGGAGGTTGTTAAAAAGGTATATGACAGCACACCTGGAGGTTGTTAAAAAGGTACATGACAGCCCACCTGGAGGTTGTTAAAAAGGTACATGACAGCCCACCTGGAGGTTGTTAAAAAGGTACATGACAGCACACCTGGAGGTTGTTAAAAAGGTACATGACAGCACACCTGGAGGTTGTTAAAAAGGTGCATGACAGCCCACCTGGAGGTTGTTAAAAAGGTACATGACAGCCCACCTGGAGGTTGTTATAAAGGTACATGACAGCCCACCTGGAGGTTGTTAAAGGTACATGACAGCCCACCTGGAGGTTGTTAAAAAGGTACATGACAGCCCACCTGGAGGTTGTTATAAAGGTACATGACAGCCCACCTGGAGGTTGTTAAAAAGGTACATGACAGCACACCTGGAGGTTGTTAAAAAGGTACATGACAGCCCACCTGGAGGTTGTTATAAAGGTACATGACAGCACACCTGGAGGTTGTTAAAAAGGTACATGACAGCCCGCCTGGAGGTTGTTAAAAAGGTACATGACAGCCCACCTGGAGGTTGTTATAAAGGTACATGACAGCACACCTGGAGGTTGTTATAAAGGTACATGACAGCACACCTGGAGGTTGTTATAAAGGTACATGACAGCCCACCTGGAGGTTGTTATAAAGGTACATGACAGCCCACCTGGAGGTTGTTAAAAAGGTACATGACAGCACACCTGGTGGTTGTTAAAAAGGTACATGACAGCCCACCTGGAGGTTGTTATAAAGGTACATGACAGCACACCTGGAGGTTGTTATAAAGGTACATGACAGCCCACCTGGTGGTTGTTAAAAAGGTACATGACAGCACACCTGGAGGTTGTTAAAAAGGTACATGACAGCACACCTGGAGGTTGTTAAAAAGGTACATGACAGCCCACCTGGAGGTTGTTAAAAAGGTACATGACAGCCCACCTGGAGGTTGTTAAAAGGTACATGACAGCACACCTGGAGGTTGTTAAAGGTACATGACAGCACACCTGGAGGTTGTTAAAAAGGTACATGACAGCCCACCTGGATGTTGTTAAAAAGGTACATGACAGCACACCTGGAGGTTGTTAAAAAGGTACATGACAGCCCACCTGGAGGTTGTTAAAAAGGTACATGACAGCCCACCTGGAGGTTGTTAAAAAGGTACATGACAGCACACCTGGAGGTTGTTAAAAGGTACATGACAGCCCACCTGGAGGTTGTTAAAAAGGTACATGACAGCCCACCTGGAGGTTGTTAAAAGGTACATGACAGCACACCTGGAGGTTGTTAAAAAGGTACATGACAGCACACCTGGAGGTTGTTAAAAAGGTACATGACAGCCCACCTGGAGGTTGTTAAAAAGGTACATGACAGCCCACCTGGAGGTTGTTAAAAAGGTACATGACAGCCCACCTGGAGGTTGTTAAAAAGGTACATGACAGCACACCTGGAGGTTGTTAAAAAGGTACATGACAGCCCACCTGGAGGTTGTTAAAAAGGTACATGACAGCACACCTGGAGGTTGTTAAAAAGGTACATGACAGCCCAACTGGAGGTTGTTAAAAAGGTACATGACAGCCCACCTGGAGGTTGTTATAAAGGTACATGACAGCCCACCTGGAGGTTGTTATAAAGGTACATGACAGCCCACCTGGAGGTTGTTAAAAAGGTACATGACAGCCCACCTGGAGGTTGTTATAAAGGTACATGACAGCCCACCTGGAGGTTGTTATAAAGGTACATGACAGCCCACCTGGAGGTTGTTATAAAGGTACATGACAGCCCACCTGGAGGTTGTTAAAAAGGTACATGACAGCCCACCTGGAGGTTGTTATAAAGGTACATGACAGCACACCTGGAGGTTGTTAAAAGGTATATGACAGCCCACCTGGAGGTTGTTAAAAGGTATATGACAGCCCACCTGGAGGTTGTTAAAAAGGTACATGACAGCACACCTGGAGGTTGTTAAAAAGGTACATGACAGCACACCTGGAGGTTGTTAAAAAGGTACATGACAGCCCACCTGGAGGTTGTTAAAAAGGTACATGACAGCCCACCTGGAGGTTGTTAAAAGGTACATGACAGCCCACCTGGAGGTTGTTAAAAGGTACATGACAGCACACCTGGAGGTTGTTAAAAGGTACATGACAGCACACCTGGAGGTTGTTAAAAAGGTACATGACAGCACACCTGGAGGTTGTTAAAAAGGTACATGACAGCCCACCTGGAGGTTGTTAAAAAGGTACATGACAGCCCACCTGGAGGTTGTTAAAAAGGTACATGACAGCACACCTGGAGGTTGTTAAAAAGGTACTTGACAGCACACCTGGAGGTTGTTATAAAGGTACATGACAGCCCACCTGGAGGTTGTTATAAAGGTACATGACAGCACACCTGGAGGTTGTTAAAAAGGTACATGAAAGCCCACCTGGAGGTTGTTATAGAGGTACATGACAGCCCACCTGGAGGTTGTTAAAAAGGTACATGACAGCCCACCTGGAGGTTGTTAAAAAGGTACATGACAGCCCACCTGGAGGTTGTTATAAAGGTACATGACAGCCCACCTGGAGGTTGTTAAAAAGGTACATGACAGCACACCTGGAGGTTGTTAAAAGGGTACATGACAGCCCACCTGGAGGTTGTTAAAAAGGTACATGACAGCACACCTGGAGGTTGTTAAAAAGGTACATGACAGCACACCTGGAGGTTGTTAAAGGTACATGACAGCACACCTGGAGGTTGTTAAAAAGGTACATGACAGCACACCTGGAGGTTGTTAAAAAGGTACATGACAGCCCACCTGGAGGTTGTTAAAAAGGTACATGACAGCCCACCTGGAGGTTGTTAAAAAGGTACATGACAGCCCACCTGGAGGTTCTTAAAAAGGTACATGACAGCACACCTGGAGGTTGTTAAAAAGGTACATGACAGCACACCTGGAGGTTGTTACAAAGGTACATGACAGCCCACCTGGAGGTTGTTTAAAAGGTACATGACAGCACACCTGGAGGTTGTTAAAAAGGTACATGACAGCACAACTGGAGGTTGTTAAAAAGGTACATGAAAGCCCACCTGGAGGTTGTTATAGAGGTACATGACAGCCCACCTGGAGGTTGTTATAAAGGTACATGACAGCACACCTGGAGGTTGTTAAAAAGGTACATGACAGCACACCTGGAGGTTGTTAAAAAGGTACATGACAGCCCACCTGGAGGTTGTTAAAAAGGTACATGACAGCCCACCTGGAGGTTGTTAAAAAGGTACATGACAGCACACCTGGAGGTTGTTAAAAAGGTACTTGACAGCACACCTGGAGGTTGTTAAAAAGGTACATGACAGCCCACCTGGAGGTTGTTAAAAAGGTACATGATAGCACACCTGGAGGTTGTTAAAAAGGTACATGACAGCCCACCTGGAGGTTGTTAAAAAGGTACATGACAGCACACCTGGAGGTTGTTAAAAAGGTACATGACAGCCCACCTGGAGGTTGTTAAAAAGGTACATGACAGCCCACCTGGAGGTTGTTAAAAAGGTACATGACAGCCCACCTGGAGGTTGTTAAAAAGGTACATGACAGCACACCTGGAGGTTGTTAAAAACATACATGACAGCCCACCTGCAGGTTGTTAAAAGGTACATGACAGCCCACCTGGAGGTTGTTAAAAAGGTACATGACAGCCCACCTGGAGGTTGTTAAAAAGGTACATGACAGCCCACCTGGAGGTTGTTAAAAAGGTACATGACAGCCCACCTGGAGGTTGTTAAAAAGGTACATGACAGCCCACCTGGAGGTTGTTAAAAGGTACATGACAGCCCACCTGGAGGTTGTTAAAAGGTACATGACAGCACACCTGGAGGTTGTTAAAAGGTACATGACAGCCCGCCTGGAGGTTGTTAAAAGGTACATGACAGCCCACCTGGAGGTTGTTAAAAAGGTACATGACAGCCCACCTGGAGGTTGTTAAAAAGGTACATGACAGCACACCTGGAGGTTGTTAAAAAGGTACATGACAGCACACCTGGAGGTTGTTAAAAAGGTACATGATAGCACACCTGGAGGTTGTTAAAAAGGTACATGACAGACTAAAGAGCATAAAGACGAAAGATACTGTGGCCTGATGAGAAACACTGGAAAAAATGTTGTCCTGAATGCGAAGCGCGAAAACCAGACACAACTCATCATCCGTCTAACACCATCCCTACCGTGAAGCATGGTGGTGGTGGCAGCATCATGCTATGGGGGATGCTTTTCAGCGGCGAGGGGACTGTAAGACTGGTAAGGATGGAGGGAACAATGAATCGAGCCAAATACAGGCAAAGCCTTAATGAGAACCTGCTTCAGAGAGCAAACAACCTTAAAACTGTGGAGATTTACATTCCAACAGGGCAATGACCCCGAAGCATAGAGCCAAAGCAACGCTGGAATGACTTCAGAACAAGAAGGTGAAAGTTCTTGAGTGGTCCAGACAAATCCCCGACTTGAATCCCTTTTGAAAATCTGTGGAAAGACTTGAAGATTGCTGTTCACCGCCATTCCCCCATCTAATTGAACAGAGTTTGAGAAAATATGCAAGGACAAATGGGAGAAAATCCCCAAATCCTGATTTGCAAAGCTGAAACAGACCTACCCAAGACGACTCAAAGCTGAAACAGACCTACCCAAGACGACTCAAAGCTGAAACAGACCTACCCAAGATGACTCAAAGCTGAAACAGACATACCCAATACGACTCAAAGCTGAAACAGACCTACCCAAGACGACTCAAAGCTGAAACAGACCTACCCAAGACGACTCAACGCTGACACAGACCTACCCAAGACGACTCAAAGCTGAAACAGACCTACCCAAGACGACTCAAAGCTGAAACAGACCTACCCAAGATGACTCAAAGCTGAAACAGACATACCCAATACGACTCAAAGCTGAAACAGACCTAACCAAGACGACTCAAAGCTGAAACAGACCTACCCAAGACGACTCAACGCTGACACAGACCTACCCAAGACAACTCAAAGCTGATACAGACCTACCCAAGACGACTCAAAGCTGAAACAGACATACCCAAGACGACTCAAAGCTGACACAGACCTACCCAAGACGACTCAAAGCTGAAACAGACATACCCAAGACGACTCAAAGCTGATACAGACCTACCCAAGATGACTCTAAGCTGAAACAGATCAGTATTGACTATGGGATGTGAATACTTTTGGAAAATTTGATATTTCTGTATTTCATTTTCACTAAATTAGTAAAAAATGTCGTAAAACATGTTTGTCATTATGGGGTTTTGAGTGTCGATGGGTGGGATTTTTTTTGTTATTTAATCCATTTTGAATTTTGTCTGTAACGCCAACACAATAGGTCATAGGTCAAGGGGTTATGAATTTATTTGTGAAGGCAGCGGTTTATGAACAGCAAGTTTACTGTTCAGTCACCATTTGGCAAAATGTAGACCGTTTTGTGGAGTAGCATTACTACAAGCATCTTTTCTCAGTGTTGTTTTCTGTTTCCACTATGACCGTTTTGATTTGTGGGGGGTGTTCGGCAGTCATAATAGGCAAATGTGAACAGCGGGAATTGTGTAATCTAGCTGATAATAATATTTGCATTTTTTTTTTAAGTCACCTAATTCCTCTCTCTTTCTCTCTCTCTCTCTTTGTCTCTCTCTCTCTCTGTCTCTCTCTGTCTCTCTCTCTTTGTCTCTCTCTCTCTCTCTCTCTCTCTCTCTCTCCCTCTCGTTGTGTGTTTCTGCAGACATCGAAGACCTGCCCACTGCAGTCCAGGAGAAGCTGTTTGACGAGGTGTTAGATCGAGATGTACAGAAAGGTAAAAAGATCTCAGAGGATTCTTGATATCTCTGGATATTTCTCAATATCTCCCATCCACCCCATGCCAGGGGTGCGTACTGCATGTTGTCGATTTACCATTAGAATCAAGTGTGTGTGTGTGTGTGTGTGTGATGAAAGAGAAAAGTGATGAAAGAGAGAAGCTCCTTTAAGACCACACGCTGTTCCATGACAGTCAACTCTGTGCCAAATATACACGGTGTACAAAACATTAGGAACACCTTCCCAATATTGAGTTGCGCCCCTTAGAACAGCCTCAATTCATTGGGTCATGGACTCGACACAAAGTATTGAAAGCGTTCCACAGGGCTGCTGGAGGATGTTGACTCTAATGCGTCGCACAGTTGTGTCAAGTTGGCTGGATGCCCTTTGGGTGGTGGACCGTTCTTGATACACACAGGAAACTGTTGAGTGTGGAAAGACCCAGCAGCGTTGCAGTTCTTGACACCAAACGGTGCGCCTGGCACCTACTACCATACCCTGTTCAAAAGGCACTTAAATATTTAGTCTTGCCCATTCACCCTCTGACCTGCACACAATCCATGTCTCAATTGTTATACCCTGTTCAAAGACACCTACTACCATACCCTGTTCAAAGGCACTTAAATATTTAGTCTTGCTCATTCACGCTCTGAATGGCACACAATCCATGTCTCAATTGTCTCCGGTCTTAAAAATAATGATTTAATCTGTCTCTGACCAGGTGAATCCAGGTGAAAGCTATGATCCCTTATTGATGTCACTTGTTAAATCCACTTCAATTCAATTTAAATCCACTCCTTCATCTCCACTGATTGAAGTGGATTTAACAAGTGACATCAATAAGGGATCATAGCTTTCACCTGGGTTCACCTGGTCAGGCTGTTATTGAAAGAGCAGGTGTTCCTAATGTTTTGTGCACTCAGTGTATGTTAGGTGTGAATTTTGTGGGTGATAATTCTGCGTCAGTCAATCTTTCAGATGAGCAGGTAGAAAAGCGAAGAGTCCTCCTTTTAGGAGCCCCAATCTGCTCCTCTCCTCGGCTAGCTAGTTACCTCTCCTCAGCTAGCTAGTTACCTCACCTCCCTCTACTCAGCTAGCTATTTACCTCTCCTCAGCTAGCTAGTTACCTCACCGCCCTCTACTCAGCTAGCTAGTTACCTCACTACCCTCTCCTCTCACCAGCTAGCTAGTTAACTCACCGCCCTCTACTCAGCTAGCTAGTTACCTCACCGCCCTCTCCTCAGCTAGCTAGCTAGTTACCTCACCGCCCTCTCCTCTCATCAGCTAGCTAGTTAACTCACCGCCCTCTACTCAGCTAGCTAGTTACCTCACCGCCCTCTCCTCTCACCAGCTAGCTAGTTACCTCACCGCCCTCTCCTCTCACCAGCTAGCTAAGTTACCTCACCACCCTCTCCTCTCACCAGCTAGCTAGTTACCTCACCACCCTCTCCTCTCACCAGCTAGCTAGTTACCTCACCGCCTCTCACCAGCTAGCTAGTTACCTCACCGCCCCTCTCCTCTCACCAGCTAGATAGTTACCTCACTGCCCTCTACTCAGCTAGCTAGTTACCTCACCGCCCTCTCCTCTCACCAGCTAGCTAGTTACCTCACCGCCCTCTCCTCTCACCAGCTAGCTAGTTACCTCACCACCCGCTCCTCTCACCAGCTAGCTAGTTACCTCCACCGCCCTCTTCTCAGCTAGCTCGTTACCTCACCGCCCCTCTCCTCAGCTAGCTAGTTACCTCACCTCCCTCTCCTCTCACCAGCTAGCTAGTTACCTCACCACCCTCTCCTCTCACCAGCTAGCTAGTTACCTCACCACCCTCTCCTCTCACCAGCTAGCTAGTTACCTCACTGCCCTCTTCTCTCACCAGCTAGCTAGTTACCTCACCACCCTCTCCTCTCCCCAGCTAGCTAGTTACCTCACTACCCTCTCCTCTCACCAGCTAGCTAGTTACCTCACCGCCCTCTCCTCTCCCCAGCTAGCTAGTTACCTCACCACCCTCTCCTCTCACCAGCTAGCTAGTTACCTCACCACCCTCTCCTCTCACCAGCTAGCTAGTTACCTCACCGCCCTCTCCTCTCCTCAGCTAGCTAGTTACCTCACCACCCTCTCCTCTCACCAGCTAGCTAGTTACCTCACCACCCTCTCCTCTCACCAGCTAGCTAGTTACCTCACCGCCCTCTCCTCAGCTAGCTAGTTACCTCACCGCTCTCTCCTCTCACCAGCTTGCTAGTTACCTCACCGCCCTCTTCTCAGCTAGCTCGTTACCTCACCGCCCTCTCCTCAGCTAGCTAGTTACCTCACCGCCCTCTCCTCTCACCAGCTAGCTAGTTACCTCACCACCCTCTCCTCTCACCAGCTAGCTAGTTACCTCACCGCCCTCTCCTCTCACCAGCTAGCTAGTTACCTCACCACCCTCTCCTCTCCCCAGCTAGCTAGTTACCTCACCGCCCTCTCCTCTCACCAGCTAGCTAGTTACCTCACCACCCTCTCCTCTCCCCAGCTAGCTAGTTACCTCACCACCTCTCCTCTCACCAGCTAGCTAGTTACCTCACCACCCTCTCCTCTCACCAGCTAGCTAGTTACCTCACCGCCCTCTCCTCTCCTCAGCTAGCTAGTTACCTCACCACCCTCTCCTCTCACCAGCTAGCTAGTTACCTCACAGCCCTCTCCTCTCCCCAGCTAGCTAGTTACCTCACCACCCTCTCCTCTCCCCAGCTAGCTAGTTACCTCACCGCCCTCTCCTCTCACCAGCTAGCTAGTTACCTCACCACCCTCTCCTCTCCCCAGCTAGCTAGTTACCTCACCGCCCTCTCCTCTCACCAGCTAGCTAGTTACCTCACCACCCTCTCCTCTCACCAGCTAGCTAGTTACCTCACCACCCTCTCCTCTCCCCAGCTAGCTAGTTACCTCACCGCCCTCTCCTCTCCTCAGCTAGCTAGTTACCTCACCGCCCTCTCCTCTCCCCAGCTAGCTAGTTACCTCACCGCTCTCTCCTCTCCCCAGCTAGCTAGTTACCTCACCGCCCTCTCCTCTCCCCAGCTAGCTAGTTACCTCACCACCCTCTCCTCTCCCCAGCTAGCAAAGTTACCTCACCACCCTCTCCTCTCACCAGCTAGCTAGTTACCTCACCACCCTCTCCTCTCACCAGCTAGCTAGTTACCTCACCGCCCTCTCCTCTCACCAGCTAGCTATTTACCTCACTGCCCTCTCCTCTCACCAGCTAGCTAGTTACCTCACCACCCGCTCCTCTCCCCAGCTAGCTAGTTACCTCACCGCCCTCTCCCTCTCCTCAGCTAGCTAGTTACCTCACCACCCTCTCCTCTCCCCAGCTAGCTAGTTACCTCACCGCCCTCTCCTCTCCTCAGCTAGCTAGTTACCTCACCGCCCTCTCCTCTCCTCAGCTAGCTAGTTACCTCACTGCCCTCTCCTCTCACCAGCTAGCTAGTTACCTCACCACCCTCTCCTCTCCTCAGCTAGCTAGTTACCTCACCGCCCTCTCCTCTCCTCAGCTAGCTAGTTACCTCACCACCCTCTCCTCTCCCCAGCTAGCTAGTTACCTCACTGCCCTCTCCTCTCACCAGCTAGCTAGTTACCTCACCGCCCTCTCCTCTCACCAGCTAGCTAGTTACCTCACCACCCGCTCCTCTCCCCAGCTAGCTAGTTACCTCACCGCCCTCTCCTCAGCTAGCTAGTTACCTCACCACCCTCTCTCTCCCAGCTAGCTAGTTACCTCACCGCCCTCTCCTCTCATCAGCTAGCTAGTGAACTCACCGCCCTCTACTCAGCTAGCTAGTTACCTCACCGCCCTCTCCTCTCACCAGCTAGCTAGTTACCTCACCGCCCTCTCCTCTCATCAGCTAGCTAGTTAACTCACCGCCCTCTACTCAGCTAGCTAGTTACCTCACCGCCCTCTCCTCTCACCAGCTAGCTAGTTACCTCACCGCCCTCTCCTCTCACCAGCTAGCTAGTTACCTCACCGCCCTCTCCTCTCACCAGCTAGCTAGTTACCTCACCGCCCTCTTCTCAGCTAGCTAGTTACCTCACCACCCTCTCCCCAGCTAGCTAGTTACCTCACAGCCCTCTCCTCTCCCCCAGCTAGCTAGTTACCTCACCACCCTCTCCTCTCACCAGCTAGCTAGTTACCTCACCGCCCTCTCCTCTCCCCAGCTAGCTAGTTACCTCACCACCCTCTCCTCAGCTAGCTAGTTACCTCACCGCCCTCTCCTCTCACCAGCTAGCTAGTTACCTCACCGCCCTCTCCTCTCACCAGCTAGCTAGTTACCTCACCGCCCTAGCTAGCTAGTTACCTCACCGCCCTCTCCTCTCATCAGCTAGCTAGTTAACTCACCGCCCTCTACTCAGCTAGCTAGTTACCTCACCGCCCTCTCCTCTCACCAGCTAGCTAGTTACCTCACCGCCCTCTCCTCTCATCAGCTAGCTAGTTAACTCACCGCCCTCTACTCAGCTAGCTAGTTACCTCACCGCCCTCTCCTCTCACCAGCTAGCTAGTTACCTCACCACCCTCTCCTCTCCCCAGCTAGCTAGTTACCTCACCGCCCTCTCCTCTCCCCAGCTAGCTAGTTACCTCACCGCCCTCTTCTCAGCTAGCTAGTTACCTCACCGCCCTCTCCTCTCACCAGCTAGCTAGTTACCTCACCGCCCTCTCCTCTCATCAGCTAGCTCGTTAACTCACCGCCCTCTACTCAGCTAGCTAGTTACCTCACAGCCCTCTCCTCTCCCCAGCTAGCTAGTTACCTCACCACCCTCTCCTCTCACCAGCTAGCTAGTTACCTCACCGCCCTCTCCTCTCCCCAGCTAGCTAGTTACCTCACCACCCTCTCCTCAGCTAGCTAGTTACCTCACCGCCCTCTCCTCTCACCAGCTAGCTAGTTACCTCACCGCCCTCTCCTCTCACCAGCTAGCTAGTTACCTCACCACCCTCTCCCAGCTAGCTAGTTACCTCACCACCCTCTCCTCTCCCCAGCTAGCCAGTTACCTCACCGCCCTCTCCTCTCCCCAGCTAGCTAGTTACCTCACCGCCCTCTCCTCTCACCAGCTAGCTAGTTACCTCACCACCCTCTCCTCTCACCAGCTAGCTAGTTACCTCACCGCCCTCTCCTCTCCCCAGCTAGCTAGTTACCTCACCACCCTCTCCTCTCACCAGCTAGCTAGTTACCTCACCACCCTCTCCTCTCCCCAGCTAGCTAGTTACCTCACCACCCTCTCCTCAGCTAGCTAGTTACCTCACCGCCCTCTCCTCTCCCCAGCTAGCTAGTTACCTCACCACCCTCTCCTCAGCTAGCTAGTTACCTCACCGCCCTCTCCTCTCCCCAGCTAGCTAGTTACCTCACCGCCCTCTCCTCTCACCAGCTAGCTAGTTACCTCACCGCCCTCTCCTCTCCCCAGCTAGCTAGTTACCTCACCACCCTCTCCTCTCCCCAGCTAGCTAGTTACCTCACCACCCTCTCCCCAGCTAGCTAGTTACCTCACCACCCTCTCCTCTCCCCAGCTAGCCAGTTACCTCACCGCCCTCTCCTCTCCCCAGCTAGCTAGTTACCTCACCGCCCTCTCTCCTCTCACCAGCTAGCTAGTTACCTCACCACCCTCTCCTCTCACCAGCTAGCTAGTTACCTCACCACCCTCTCCTCTCCCCAGCTAGCTAGTTACCTCACCACCCTCTCCTCTCCCCAGCTAGCTAGTTACCTCACCGCCCTCTCCTCTCACCAGCTAGCTAGTTACCTCACCACCCTCTCCTCTCACCAGCTAGCTAGTTACCTCACCGCCCTCTCCTCTCCCCAGCTAGCTAGTTACCTCACCGCCCTCTTCTCAGCTAGCTAGTTACCTCACCACCCTCTCCCCAGCTAGCTAGTTACCTCACCACCCTCTCCTCTCCCCAGCTAGCTAGTTACCTCACCACCCTCTCCTCTCACCAGCTAGCTAGTTACCTCACCGCCCTCTCCTCTCCCCAGCTAGCTAGTTACCTCACCACCCTCTCCTCTCACCAGCTGGTTACCTCACCGCCCTCTCCTCTCCCCAGCTAGCTAGTTACCTCACCACCCTCTCCTCAGCTAGCCAGTTACCTCACCTCCCTCTCCTCTCCCCCGCTAGCTAGTTACCTCACCTCCCTCTCCTCTCCCCAGCTAGCTAGTTACCTCACCACCCTCTCCTCTCCCCAGCTAGCTAGTTACCTCACCACCCTCTCCCCAGCTAGCTAGTTACATCACCACCCTCTCCTCTCCCCAGCTAGCTAGTTACCTCACCACCCTCTCCTCTCCCCAGCTAGCTAGTTACCTCACCTCCTCTCCTCTCCCCAGCTAGCTAGCTACCTGTTAACTACACAGATGTTTCAGCTCTACATCCTTATTGAGTGTTCACTTACCCCAGTGATCCTCCCAGGTGTGTCTCGGTCTCGGAGGTGTCTTGTGACCTATTTCAGCTTGTCGTGTAATTGGGTTACATGGGAGAAATAGGATGCTCCAGTTGGTTGTTGCAGGGCCAAGGGGAGACGAGGGAAGAATTAAGTAATTGAGTTGCTGTGTCCTCTCTCTCCCTCCCTCTCTAAATGGATAACAATGTATGGGTCCTCTCTGTGTCTGTGTGTCTTTTCTCTCGCTCTCTTTGTGTGTGTGTGTGTGTTTTTTCTCTCTTTGTGTGTGTGTGTTTTTTCTCTCTTTGTGTGTGTGTGTGTGTGTGTTTTTTCTCTCTGTGTGTGTGTGTGCTTCCTTTCTCCCTGTGTGTGTGTGTGTGTCCTTTCTCTCTGTGTGTGTGTGTGTCCTTTCTCTCTCTGTGTGTGTGTCCTTTCTCTCTCTCTGTGTGTGTGTGTGTGTGTCCTTTCTCTCTGTGTGTGTGTGTGTGTGTGTGTCCTTTCTCTCTGTGTGTGTGTGTCCTTTCTCTCTCTGTGTGTGTGTGTGTGTGTGTCCTTTCTCTCTCTGTGTGTGTGTGTCCTTTCTCTCTCTGTGTGTGTGTGTGTGTGTGTGTGTCCTTTCTCCCTGTGTGTGTGTCTCCACAGAGCTAGAGGAGGAGTCTCCCATCATCAACTGGTCCTTGGAGCTGGGTACCAGGCTGGACAGCAGACTGTATGCCCTGTGGAACCGTACACAGGGAGACTGCCTGTTAGACTCAGTACTGCAGGCCACCTGGGGGATATACGACAAGGACTCTGTCCTCCGCAAGACCCTCCACGACAGCCTGCATGACTGCTCTCACTGGTAAGAAACACACGGATATGGATACACGCACGCACACGCACGCACACGCACGCACGCACACACACACACACACACACACACACACACACACACACACACACACACACACACACACACTGACCCCCCTGCAAAGATTTACAGGACAGACTGCACGACTGCTCTCCCTGTTGAGAATCACACACACTGTGGCTGGGCTCTGGCCCCCCCTATCCACACACTGTGGCTGGGCTCTGGCCCCCTATCCACACACTGTGGCTGGGCTCTGGCCCCCTATCCACACACTGTGGCTGGGCTCTGGCCCCCTATCCACACACTGTGGCTGGGCTCTGGCCCCCCTATCCACACACTGTGGCTGGGCTCTGGCCCCCCTATCCACACACTGTGGCTGGGCTCTGGCCCCCCTATCCACACACTGTGGCTGGGCTCTGGCCCCCCTATCTACACACTGTGGCTGGGCCCTGGCCCCCTATCCACACACTGTGGCTGGGCCCTGGCCCCCCTATCTACACACTGTGGCTGGGCTCTGGCCCTCTATCCACACACTGTGGCTGGGCTCTGCCCCCTATCCACACACTGTGGCTGGGCTCTGGCCCCCTATCCACACACTGTGGCTGGGCCCTGGCCCCCCTATCAACACACTGTGGCTGGGCTCTGGCCCCCCCTATCCACACACTGTGGCTGGGCTCTGGCCCCCCCTATCCACACACTGTGGCCAGCTCTGGCCCCCCTATCCACACACTGTGGCTGGGCTCTGGCCCCCCCTATCCACACACTGTGGCTGGGCTCTGGCCCCCCCTATCCACACACTGTGGCTGGGCTCTGGCCCCCCCTATCCACACACTGTGGCTGGGCTCTGGCCCCCCCTATCCACACACTGTGGCTGGGCTCTGGCCCCCCTATCCACACACTGTGGCTGGGCTCTGGCCCCCCCTATCCACACACTGTGGCTGGGCTCTGGCCCCCCCCTATCCACACACTGTGGCTGGGCTCTGGCCCCCTATCCACACACTGTGGCCAGCTCTGGCCCCCTATCCACACACTGTGGCTGGGCTCTGGCCCCCCTATCCACACACTGTGGCCAGCTCTGGCCCCCCCTATCCACACACTGTGGCTGGGCTCTGGCCCCCCTATCCACACACTGTGCCCAGCTCTGGCCCCCCTATCCACACACTGTGCCCAGCTCTGGCCCCCTATCCACACACTGTGCCCAGCTCTGGCCCCCCTATCCACACACTGTGGCTGGGCTCTGGCCCCCCCTATCCACACACTGTGCCCAGCTCTGGCCCCCTATCCACACACTGTGGCTGGGCTCTGGCCCCCCCTATCCACACACTGTGGCTGGGCTCTGGCCCCCCTATCCACACACTGTGGCTGGGCTCTGGCCCCCTATCCACACACTGTGGCTGGGCTCTGGCCCCCCTATCCACACACTGTGGCTGGGCTCTGGCCCCCCCTATCCACACACTGTGGCTGGGCTCTGGCCCCCCTATCCACACACTGTGGCCAGCTCTGGCCCCCTATCCACACACTGTGGCTGGGCTCTGGCCCCCTATCCACACACTGTGGCTGGGCTCTGGCCCCCTATCC
>NW_027008750.1:45000-72500 GCF_036934945.1 Oncorhynchus masou masou
TTTCCTGTCTGTCTGCCTGTCTGTCTTCCCCACAGCCTGGTGCCAGCCTGGAACAGACTCACATCTTTGTTCTAGCACACATTCTTCGTCGACCAATCATTGTGTACGGAGTGAAGTATTACAAGAGTTTCCGTGGAGAGACGTTGGGCTACACTCGTTTCCAAGGTGAGTGGAGAGACGTTGGGCTACACTCGTTTCCAAGGTGAGTGGAGAGACGTTGGGCTACACTCGTTTCCATGGTGAGTGGAGAGACGTTGGGCTACACTCGTTTCCATGGTGAGTGGAGAGACGTTGGGCTACACTCGTTTCCAAGGTGAGTGAAGAGACGTTGGGCTACACTCGTTTCCATGGTGAGTGGAGAGACGTTGGGCTACACTCGTTTCCATGGTGAGTGGAGAGACGTTGGGCTACACTCGTTTCCATGGTGAGTGGAGAGACGTTGGGCTACACTCGTTTCCAAGGTGAGTGGAGAGACGTTGGGCTACACTCGTTTCCAAGGTGAGTGGAGAGACGTTGGGCTACACTCGTTTCCAAGGTGAGTATAGAGACGTTGGGCTACACTCGTTTCCAAGGTGAGTGGAGAGACGTTGGGCTACACTCGTTTCCATGGTGAGTGGAGAGACGTTGGGCTACACTCGTTTCCAAGGTGAGTGGAGAGACGTTGGGCTACACTAGTTTCCAAGGTGAGTGGAGAGACGTTGGGCTACGCTCGTTTCCAAGGTGAGTGGAGAGACGTTGGGCTACACTCGTTTCCAAGGTGAGTGGAGAGACGTTGGGCTACACTCGTTTCCATGGTGAGTGGAGAGACGTTGGGCTACACTCGTTTCCAAGGTGAGTGAAGAGACGTTGGGCTACACTCGTTTCCATGGTGAGTGGAGAGACGTTGGGCTACACTCGTTTCCATGGTGAGTGGAGAGACGTTGGGCTACACTCGTTTCCAAGGTGAGTATAGAGACGTTGGGCTACACTCGTTTCCAAGGTGAGTGGAGAGACGTTGGGCTACACTCGTTTCCATGGTGAGTGGAGAGACGTTGGGCTACACTCGTTTCCAAGGTGAGTGGAGAGACGTTGGGCTACACTAGTTTCCAAGGTGAGTGGAGAGACGTTGGGCTACGCCGTTTCCAAGGTGAGTGGAGAGACGTTGGGCTACACTCGTTTCCAAGGTGAGTGGAGAGACGTTGGGCTACACTCGTTTCCATGGTGAGTGGAGAGACGTTGGGCTACACTCGTTTCCAAGGTGAGTGGAGAGACGTTAGGCTATGCTAGTTTCCATGGTGAGTGGAGAGACGTTGGGCTACGCTCGTTTCCAAGGTGAGTGAAGAGACGTTGGGCTACACTCGTTTCCATGGTGAGTGGAGAGACGTTGGGCTACACTCGTTTCCATGGTGAGTGGAGAGACGTTGGGCTACACTCATTTCCATGGTGAGTGGAGAGACGTTGGGCTACACTCGTTTCCAAGGTGAGTGGAGAGACGTTGGGCTACACTCGTTTCCAATGTGAGTGGAGAGACGTTAGCTACGCCCGTTTCCATGGTGAGTGGAGAGACGTTGAGCTACGCTCGTTTCCATGGTGAGTGGAGAGACGTTGGGCTACACTCGTTTCCAAGGTGAGTGGAGAGACGTTAGGCTATGCTAGTTTCCATGGTGAGTGGAGAGACGTTAGGCTATGCTAGTTTCCATGGTGAGTGGAGAGACGTTGGGGCTACACTCGTTTCCAAGGTGAGTGGAGAGACGTTGGGCTACACTCGTTTCCATGGTGAGTGGAGAGACGTTAGGCTACACTCGTTTCCATGGTGAGTGGAGAGACGTTGGGCTACTCTCGTTTCCAAGGTGAGTAGAGAGACGTTGGGCTACGCTCGTTTCCAAGGTGAGTGAAGAGACGTTGGGCTACACTCGTTTCCATGGTGAGTGGAGAGACGTTGGGCTACACTAGTTTCCAAGGTGAGTGGAGAGACGTTGGGCTACGCTCGTTTCCAAGGTGAGTGGAGAGACGTTGGGCTACACTCGTTTCCAAGGTGAGTGGAGAGACGTTGGGCTACACTCGTTTCCATGGTGAGTGGAGAGACGTTGGGCTACACTCGCCCAAGGTGAGTGAAGAGACGTTGGGCTACACTCGTTTCCATGGTGAGTGGAGAGACGTTGGGCTACACTCGTTTCCATGGTGAGTGGAGAGACGTTGGGCTACACTCGTTTCCAAGGTGAGTATAGAGACGTTGGGCTACACTCGCTTTCCAAGGTGAGTGGAGAGACGTTGGGCTACACTCGTTTCCATGGTGAGTGGAGAGACGTTGGGCTACACCGTTTCCAAGGTGAGTGGAGAGACGTTGGGCTACACTAGTTTCCAAGGTGAGTGGAGAGACGCTTGGGCTACGCCTCGTTTCCAAGGTGAGTGGAGAGACGTTGGGCTACACTCGTTTCCAAGGTGAGTGGAGAGACGTTGGGCTACACTCGTTTCCATGGTGAGTGGAGAGACGTTGGGCTACACTCGTTTCCAAGGTGAGTGGAGAGACGTTAGGCTATGCTAGTTTCCATGGTGAGTGGAGAGACGTTGGGCTACGCTCGTTTCCAAGGTGAGTGAAGAGACGTTGGGCTACACTCGTTTCCATGGTGAGTGGAGAGACGCTGGGCTACACTCGTTTCCATGGTGAGTGGAGAGACGTTGGGCTACACTCATTTCCATGGTGAGTGGAGAGACGCTGGGCTACACTCGTTTCCAAGGTGAGTGGAGAGACGTTGGGCTACACTCGTTTTCAATGTGAGTGGAGAGACGTTGGGCTACGCCCCCGTTTCCATGGTGAGTGGAGAGACGTTGAGCTACGCTCGTTTCCATGGTGAGTGGAGAGACGTTGGGCTACACTCGTTTCCAAGGTGAGTGGAGAGACGTTAGGCTATGCTAGTTTCCATGGTGAGTGGAGAGACGTTAGGCTATGCTAGTTTCCATGGTGAGTGGAGAGACGTTGGGCTACACTCGTTTCCAAGGTGAGTGGAGAGACGTTGGGCTACACTCGTTTCCATGGTGAGTGGAGAGACGTTGGGCTACACTCGTTTCCATGGTGAGTGGAGAGACGTTGGGCTACTCTCGTTTCCAAGGTGAGTAGAGAGACGTTGGGCTACGCTCGTTTCCAAGGTGAGTAGAGAGACATTGGGCTACGCCGTTTCCATGGTGAGTGGAGAGACGTTAGGCTATGCTCGTTTCCAAGGTGAGTGGAGAGACGTTGGGCTATGCTCGTTTCCAAGGTGAGTAGAGAGACGTTGGCTACGCCTGTTTCCAAGGTGAGTGGAGAGACGTTAGGCTATGCTCGTTTCCATGGTGAGTGGAGAGACGTTGGGCTACGCTCGTTTCCAAGGTGAGTAGAGACGTTGGGCTACGCTCGTTTCCAAGGTGAGTGGAGAGACGTTAGGCTATGCTTGTTTCCATGGTGAGTGGAGAGACGTTAGGCTATGCTCGTTTCCAAGGTGAGTAGAGAGACGTTGGGCTACGCTCGTTTCCAAGGTGAGTGGAGAGACGTTGGGCTACGCTCGTTTCCAAGGTGAGTGGAGAGACGTTAGGGCTACGCTCGTTTCCATGGTGAGTGGAGAGACGTTAGGCTACGCTCGTTTCCAAGGTGAGTGGAGAGACGTTAGGCTACGCTCGTTTCCATGGTGAGTGGAGAGACGTTGGGCTACACTCGTTTCCATGGTGAGTGGAGAGAAGTTGGGCTACACTCGTTTCCAAGGTGAGTGGAGAGACGTTGGGCTACACTCGCTTCCATGGTGAGTGGAGAGAAGTTGGGGCTACGCCGTTTCCATGGACGTGGGCAGCTACGTAACGGTTCCAGCTATAACTCACATCTATATAAGTAGACCAGTCAGTCTGACCCCAGACCTGTAGAGAGAGAGAGCGATAGATACTAATGGGCAGCTACGTAACGGTTCTAGCTATAACTCACATCTATATAAGTAGACCAGTCAGTCTGACCCCAGACCTGTAGAGAGACAGATAGAGACACACCCTTTATGTCATTATAGAGTGGGTGGCAGGATTTTAACAACCTGGACCCTGCATGTGAAATAGTGTGATGTTATTAGACCAGAGGAAGCTGTAGATAGAGACTGTGTGTTATTAGACCAGAGGAAGCTGTAGATAGAGACTGTGTGTGTTGTTATTAGACCAGAGGAAGCTGTAGATAGAGACTGTGTAATTAGACCAGAGGAAGCTGTAGATAGAGACTGTGTGTTGTTACTAGACCAGAGGAAGCTGTAGATAGAGACTGTGTGTTATTAGACCAGAGGAAGCTGTAGATAGAGACTGTGTGTGTTGTTATTAGACCAGAGGAAGCTGTAGATAGAGACTGTGTGTGTTGTTACTAGACCAGAGGAAGCTGTAGATAGAGACTGTGTGTGTTGTTATTAGACCAGAGGAAGCTGTAGATAGAGACTGTGTGTTGTTATTAGACCAGAGGAAGCTGTAGATAGAGACTGTGTGTGTTGTTATTAGACCAGAGGAAGCTGTAGATAGAGACTGTGTTGTTATTAGACTAGAGGAAGCTGTAGATAGAGACTGTGTTATTAGACCAGAGGAAGCTGTAGATAGAGACTGTGTTATTAGACCAGAGGAAGCTGTAGATAGAGACTGTGTGTTATTAGACCAGAGGAAGCTGTAGATAGAGACTGTGTTATTAGACCAGAGGAAGCTGTAGATAGAGACTGTGTTATTAGACCAGAGGAAGCTGTAGATAGAGACTGTGTGTTATTAGACCAGAGGAAGCTGTAGATAGAGACTGTGTTATTAGACAAGAGGAAGCTGTAGATAGAGACTGTGTGTTGTTAGACCAGAGGAAGCTGTAGATAGAGACTGTGTTATTAGACAAGAGGAAGCTGTAGATAGAGACTGTGTGTTATTAGACCAGAGGATGCTGTAGATAGAGACTGTGTTGTTATTAGACCAGAGGAAGCTGTAAATAGAGACGGTGTGTGTTGTTATTAGACCAGAGGAAGCTGTAGATAGAGACGGTGTGTGTTGTTATTAGACCAGAGGAAGCTGTAGATAGAGACTGTGTGTGTGTTGTTATTAGACCAGAGGAAGCTGTAGATAGAGACTGTGTGTTATTAGACCAGAGGAAGCTGTAGATAGAGACTGTGTGTTATTAGACCAGAGGAAGCTGTAGATAGAGACGGTGTGTGTTGTTATTAGACCAGAGGAAGCTGTAGATAGAGACGGTGTGTGTTGTTAGAGACGGTGTGTGTTGTTATAAGACCAGAGGAAGCTGTAGATAGAGACTGTGTGTTAGACCAGAGGAAGCTGTAGATAGAGACTGTGTGTGTTGTTATTAGACCAGAGGAAGCTGTAGATAGAGACTGTGTGTGTTGTTACTAGACCAGAGGAAGCTGTAGATAGAGACTGTGTGTGTTGTTATCAGACCAGAGGAAGCTGTAGATAGAGACTGTGTTGTTATTAGACCAGAGGAAGCTGTAGATAGAGACTGTGTGTGTTGTTATCAGACCAGAGGAAGCTGTAGATAGAGACTGTGTTGTTATTAGACCAGAGCAAGCTGTAGATAGAGACTGTGTGTTATTAGACCAGAGGAAGCTGTAGATAGAGACTGTGTGTGTTGTTATTAGACCAGAGGAAGCTGTAGATAGAGACTGTGTGTAATTAGACCAGAGGAAGCTGTAGATAGAGACTGTGTGTTGTTACTAGACCAGAGGAAGCTGTAGATAGAGACTGTGTGTTATTAGACCAGAGGAAGCTGTAGATAGAGACTGTGTGTGTTGTTATTAGACCAGAGGAAGCTGTAGATAGAGACTGTGTGTGTTGTTACTAGACCAGAGGAAGCTGTAGATAGAGACTGTGTGTGTTGTTATTAGACCAGAGGAAGCTGTAGATAGAGACTGTGTGTTGTTATTAGACCAGAGGAAGCTGTAGATAGAGACTGTGTGTGTTGTTATTAGACCAGAGGAAGCTGTAGATAGAGACTGTGTTGTTATTAGACTAGAGGAAGCTGTAGATAGAGACCGTGTTATTAGACCAGAGGAAGCTGTAGATAGAGACTGTGTTATTAGACCAGAGGAAGCTGTAGATAGAGACTGTGTGTTATTAGACCAGAGGAAGCTGTAGATAGAGACTGTGTGTTGTTAGACCAGAGGAAGCTGTAGATAGAGACTGTGTTATTAGACAAGAGGAAGCTGTAGATAGAGACTGTGTGTTGTTAGACCAGAGGAAGCTGTAGATAGAGACGGTGTGTGTTGTTATTAGACCAGAGGAAGCTGTAGATAGAGACGGTGTGTGTTGTTATTAGACCAGAGGAAGCTGTAGATAGAGACGGTGTGTGTTGTTATTAGACCAGAGGAAGCTGTAGATAGAGACTGTGTGTGTGTTGTTATTAGACCAGAGGAAGCTGTAGATAGAGACGGTGTGTTATTAGACCAGAGGAAGCTGTAGATAGAGACTGTGTGTTATTAGACCAGAGGAAGCTGTAGATAGAGACGGTGTGTGTTGTTATTAGACCAGAGGAAGCTGTAGATAGAGACGGTGTGTGTTGTTATTAGACCAGAGGATGCTGTAGATAGAGACGGTGTGTGTTGTTATTAGACCAGAGGAAGCTGTAGATAGAGACTGTGTGTGTGTTGTTATTAGACCAGAGGAAGCTGTAGATAGAGACTGTGTGTGTGTTGTTATTAGACCAGAGGAAGCTGTAGATAGAGACTGTGTGTGTTATTAGACCAGAGGAAGCTGTAGATAGAGACTGTGTGTGTTATTAGACCAGAGGAAGCTGTAGATAGAGACTGTGTGTGTTATTAGACCAGAGGAAGCTGTAGATAGAGACTGTGTGTGTGTTATTAGACCTGAGGAAGCTGTAGATAGAGACTGTGTGTTGTTATTAGACCAGAGGAAGCTGTAGATAGAGACTGTGTTGTTATTAGACTAGAGGAAGCTGTAGATAGAGACTGTGTGTTGTTATTAGACTAGAGGAAGCTGTAGATAGAGACTGTGTGTTGTTATTAGACCAGAGGAAGCTGTAGATAGAGACGGTGTGTGTTGTTATTAGACCAGAGGAAGCTGTAGATAGAGACGGTGTGTGTTGTTATTAGACCAGAGGAAGCTGTAGATAGAGACGGTGTGTGTTGTTATTAGACCAGAGGAAGCTGTAGATAGAGACTGTGTGTGTTTGTTATTAGACCAGAGGAAGCTGTAGATAGAGACTGTGTGTTATTAGACCAGAGGAAGCTGTAGATAGAGACTGTGTGTTATTAGACCAGAGGAAGCTGTAGATAGAGACGGTGTGTGTTGTTATTAGACCAGAGGAAGCTGTAGATAGAGACGGTGTGTGTTGTTATTAGACCAGAGGAAGCTGTAGATAGAGACGGTGTGTGTTGTTATTAGACCAGAGGAAGCTGTAGATAGAGACTGTGTGTTGTTATTAGACCAGAGGAAGCTGTAGATAGAGACTGTGTGTGTTGTTATTAGACCAGAGGAAGCTGTAGATAGAGACTGTGTTGTTATTAGACTAGAGGAAGCTGTAGATAGAGACTGTGTTATTAGACCAGAGGAAGCTGTAGATAGAGACTGTGTTATTAGACCAGAGGAAGCTGTAGATAGAGACTGTGTGTTATTAGACCAGAGGAAGCTGTAGATAGAGACTGTGTTATTAGACCAGAGGAAGCTGTAGATAGAGACTGTGTTATTAGACCAGAGGAAGCTGTAGATAGAGACTGTGTGTTATTAGACCAGAGGAAGCTGTAGATAGAGACTGTGTTATTAGACAAGAGGAAGCTGTAGATAGAGACTGTGTGTTGTTAGACCAGAGGAAGCTGTAGATAGAGACTGTGTTATTAGACAAGAGGAAGCTGTAGATAGAGACTGTGTGTTATTAGACCAGAGGATGCTGTAGATAGAGACGGTGTGTGTTGTTATTAGACCAGAGGAAGCTGTAGATAGAGACGGTGTGTGTTGTTATTAGACCAGAGGAAGCTGTAGATAGAGACGGTGTGTGTTGTTATTAGACCAGAGGAAGCTGTAGATAGAGACTGTGTGTGTGTTGTTATTAGACCAGAGGAAGCTGTAGATAGAGACTGTGTGTTATTAGACCAGAGGAAGCTGTAGATAGAGACTGTGTGTTATTAGACCAGAGGAAGCTGTAGATAGAGACGGTGTGTGTTGTTATTAGACCAGAGGAAGCTGTAGATAGAGACGGTGTGTGTTGTTATTAGACCAGAGGAAGCTGTAGATAGAGACGGTGTGTGTTGTTATTAGACCAGAGGAAGCTGTAGATAGAGACTGTGTGTGTGTTGTTATTAGACCAGAGGAAGCTGTAGATAGAGACTGTGTGTGTGTTGTTATTAGACCAGAGGAAGCTGTAGATAGAGACTGTGTGTGTTATTAGACCAGAGGAAGCTGTAGATAGAGACTGTGTGTGTTATTAGACCAGAGGAAGCTGTAGATAGAGACTGTGTGTGTTATTAGACCAGAGGAAGCTGTAGATAGAGACTGTGTGTGTGTTATTAGACCAGAGGAAGCTGTAGATAGAGACTGTGTGTTGTTATTAGACCAGAGGAAGCTGTAGATAGAGACTGTGTTGTTATTAGACTAGAGGAAGCTGTAGATAGAGACTGTGTGTTGTTATTAGACTAGAGGAAGCTGTAGATAGAGACGGTGTGTGTTGTTATTAGACCAGAGGAAGCTGTAGATAGAGACTGTGTGTGTTATTAGACCAGAGGAAGCTGTAGATAGAGACTGTATGTGTGTGCGTCTCTGTCTCTGTCTAAGCTGAGCCTACATATGAAACCTTATAGGAACAACATATTAGCCCATAGCAGAGTTGTATGTGCGTTGTGGGCGCTAGGGGCCCAGGAGTGGGGTTGCCATGCATCGTTGCTGGGTAACATTAAAACAACATAGCTCTCCATGTAAATCCATTTCCTTTCATGTTCAAAACCTACTACGATGAATAGAAAGGCCCTAGCAACCAATGCAGGCAACACTAGATCATGAAAGGACCACTCAAGGACCTCGTTGGGGGAATAAGTGTTTTCATTTGTTATTATTTTTGGATCAAATAAAATCTTAATAAAATCTAATTTTGTACGTAGACTTTACCGTTAAATGCTTACCTACGAGCCCTTTCCCAACCTTTCAGTTAAAAAGTACGAAAATTAGCAAATTGATAAAAAGAAAATTGTAACACAATAAAATAACAGCGAGGCGATATACAGTCTATATACAAGGAGTAGCCGTACTGAGTCAGGGTACTGGGGTACGGGGTAGTAGTGAATCGGTGTAGTGGGGTACGGAGTAGTCGTGAGTTGGGGTACGAGGTAGTAGTGAGTCGGGGTACTGGGGTACGAGGTAGTAGTGAGTTGGTGTAGTGGGGTACGAGGTAGTAGTGAGTCGGGGTACGAGGTAGTAGTGAGTCGGTGTACTGGGGTACGAGGTAGTAGTGGTTCGGCATACTGGGGTACGAGGTAGTAGTTGGTCGGCGTACTGGGGTACGAGGTAGTAGTGAGTCGGTGTACTGGGGTACGAGGTAGTAGTGAGCTGGTGTAGTGGGGTACGAAGTAGTAGTGAGTCGGGGTACGAGGTAGTAGTGAGCTGGTGTAGTGGGGTACGAAGTAGTAGTGAGTCGGGGTACGAGGTAGTAGTGAGTCGAGGTACTGGAGTATGAGGTAGTAGTGAGTCGGCGTAGTGGGATACGAGGTAGTAGTGAGTTGGCGTAGTGGGGTACGAGGTAGTGGTGAGTCGGCGTACTGGGTATGAGGTAGTAGTGAGTCGGCGTACTGGGGTACGAGGTAGTAGTGAGTCGGCGTACTGGGGTACGAGGTAGTAGTGAGTCGGCGTACTGGGGTACGAGGTAGTAGTGAGTCGGCGTACTGGTGTACGAGGTAGTAGTGAGTCGGGGTACGAGGTAGTAGTGAGTCGGCGTACTGGGTACGAGGTAGTAGTGAGTCGGCGTACTGGGGTACGAGGTAGTAGTGAGTCGGCGTACTGGGTATGAGGTAGTAGTGAGTCGGCTTACTGGGGTACGAGGTAGTAGTGAGTCGGCGTACTGGGGTACGAGGTAGTAGTGAGTCGGCGTACTGGGGTACGAGGTAGTAGGCATAAAGTCCAGGTAGCCATTTGATTAACGGATAGAGACACTGACCTGTCTCTCTACCTGTACAGGTGTGTACCTGTCTGAGACTGACCTGTCTCTCTACCTGTACAGGTGTGTACTTGCCCCTGTTGTGGGAGCAGAGCTTCTGTTGGAAGAGTCCCATCGCCCTGGGTTACACACGCGGACACTTCTCTGCCCTGGTCGCCATGGAGAACGACGGCTACGACAATCGCGGCGCGGGCGCCAACCTCAACACTGACGATGACGTCACCGTAACCTTCCTGCCGCTGGTGGACAGCGAGAGAAAACTGCTGCACGTACATTTCCTGTCTGCACAAGAGGTAACATTAACTCTTAGCCTACATATTCCACCCCCCCAGAGGAAATCTAATTACATAATATTAAAATCCATCTGTTTAAACAAACCCCTGAGCTGACAAGGTACAAAATCTGTCGTACTGCCCCTGAACAGGCAGTTAACCCACTGTTCCCAGGCCGTCATTGAAAATAAGAATTTGTTCTTAACTGACTTGCCTAGTAAAATAAAGGTAAAAAAAAATAAAATAATTTTTTTTTTTTTTTAAATGTGGGTATAACTGACAGTAAAGAGACAGGTATTAATGTATGTGGGTATAACCGATAGTGGCTAATATTTAACACGATATAAATTATTTAAAAAATGAGTTACATTGAAAAGTCCGGACATATATGAGAACATTCTAGAAATCTCGAATCAACTCGGTAGGTTTGGTGCTGTACTGTCATTTGGGCATGGCTACAGAAGCCTACAGCTTGGCTCTCCACATTTCATCCTTGCAGGGTTATGAAGGCCAGCATTTCATAAACGTCACTGTGGAAAAGGTGCTTCAGTTCGCTGCCATGTGACTGGTTTCACATTGGTCTCCAGCGATCAGAAGGTAAAAATCCACTAAACGTATTAAACATTAGGAACACCTGCTCTTTTCAGTAACAGCCTGACCAGGTGAACCCAGGTGAAAGATATGATCCCTTATTGATGATCCCTTATTGTCACTTGTTAAATCCACTTCAATCAGTGTAGATGAAGATGAGTGGTGTCTCTGTTAGACAGACATGGATTGTGTATGTGTGACATTCAGAGGGTCCTCCACCCCACCTTCATGTAAGAACTACGGTGTCTCTGTGTGTACACGAATGGTCCCCCCAAAGGACATCCACCTTCATTAATACGGTGTCTCTGTAGACACGCAACTCCTCCACCCCACCTTCATGCCCTATGAATTGACGGTGTCTCTGTTAGACATGCCTCCTCCACCTTTTATCCATTTTACTCATTCACGGTGTCTTATCAATAGTTATTACGCTCTCCTCCACCCCACCTTCATTAATACGGTGTCTCTGTTTTTAAATGACATCGCCTCCTTCACCCCACCTTCATTAATACGGTGTCTCTGTAGACACGCCTCCTTCACCCCACCTTCATTAATACGGTGTCTCTGTAGACACGCCTCCTCCTCCCCACCTTCATTAATACGGTGTCTCTGTAGACACGCCTCCTCCACCTTCATTAATACGGTGTCTCTGTAGACACGCCTCCTCCACCCCACCTTCATTAATACGGTGTCTCTGTAGACACGCCTCCTCCCCTCCACCTTCATTAATACGGTGTCTCTGTAGACACGCCTCCTCCTCCCCACCTTCATTAATACGGTGTCTCTGTAGACACGCCTCCTCCTCCCCACCTTCATTAATACTGTGTCTCTGTAGACACGCCTCCTCCTCCCCACCTTCATTAATACAGTGTCTCTGTAGACACGCCTCCTCCCTGTCTTCTCTTGAGAGCCATGTCTGCCTACGGTGGCCTTTCTCAATAGCAAGGCTATGCTCACTGAGTCTGTACATAGTCAAAGCTTTCTTTAAGTTTGGGTCAGTCACAGTGGTCAGGTATACTGCCACTGTGTACTCTCTGTTTAGGGCCAAATAGCAATCTAGTTTGCTTAGTTTTTTTGTTGTTAATTCTTTCCAATGTGTGTCTCTCTCTCTCTCTCTGTCTAGATGGGTAACGAGGAGCAGCAGGAGAAGTTGTTGAGGGAGTGGCTGGACTGCTGTGTAACGGAGGGAGGCATGTTGGCCGCAATGCAAAAGTCGTCCCGTCGACGCAACCACCCACTGGTCACACAAATGGTGGAGACCTGGCTGGATGGATACCGACAGATCTGTCCTTGCGCCTCTCTCTCCGACGGGGAGGAGGAGGAGGAGGAGGAGGAAGATGAGTGAAGGAGGGAAGGACACAGTGACACAGACACAGGAGAGGGTGACCAAGAGGAGGATGTGGCGTCACTGGATGGGACTCGAGACCACTAGCATCCTTCATACGGCACCATACGCCTCCTCACCTCAAGAGAGAGAATCCACGGTCTTCTGCGCTGCCGTCTGAGGCTGTATCCCAAAGCACATAGGGTTCTGGTCAAAAGAGTAGTGCGCACTATATAGGAGAATAGGTTTGCATTTGGGATGCAGGCGGAGCGATCAATGGTCTTTCACTCTGCCGTCTCAGAAGCACTGAAGAGAGGAGACCTGCTCTGGTTCTGAAAGAACTCTTGGAACACGTTCTAGAATCTCCTCAACAAAACCATGGCAACAACAATGGGTGCGTTTCACTCTGGAGCGCGTTGTCAGTTCGTAATTCACTCTGGAGCGCGTTGTCAGTTCGTAAATTCACTCTGGAGGGCGTTGTCAGTTCGTAAATTCACTCTGGAGCGCGTTGTCAGTTCGTAAATTCACTCTGGAGCGCGTTGTCAGTTCGTAAATTCACTCTGGAGTGCGTTGTCAATTGTCGTTGTCAGTTCGTAAATTTCCTCTGGAGCGCGTTGTCAGTTCGTAAATTCACTCTGGAGTGCGTTGTCAGTTCGTAAATTCACTCTGGAGCGCGTTGTCAGTTCGTAAATTCACTCTGGAGCGCGTTGTCAGTTCGTAAATTCACTCTGGAGCGTGTTGTCAGTTCGTAAATTCACTCTGGAGCGCGTTGTCAGTTCGTAAATTCACTCTGGAGTGCGTTGTCAGTTCGTAAATTCCCTCTGGAGCGCGTTGTCAATTTGTAAATTCACTCTGGAGCGCGTTGTCAGTTCGTAAATTCACTCTGGAGCGCGTTGTCAGTTCGTAAATTCACTCTGGAGGGCGTTGTCAGTTCGTAAATTCACTCTGGAGGGCGTTGTCAGTTTGTAAATTCAGAGCGCACACTGGAACGCTCTGGCCGAGGAGTAGGGTTGATCTGAGCGTCCTGACCTCACAACGGCAATCAAGCACACAAGCTAATAGCTTGCTAGCTATTTCCAGACACATAATGAGAGAACACCTCACTCTGACCAATTTCCTAGCAGAGCTGGTTAGGCTGTTTACATGTTATCCAGAGTGTTGGTGACTGTAACTGTGCTGCTGGCAACAATTGAACTATGTTTTTCTTTTTTTTGCAGAGGTTTACTGACACCGGTCATAATTCAAACGGGTGTGTTGCGCGTTTATAAACGAATCAGTTATTCTGCCCTCTCTCACACTGACGACATTCTGTTCTGAAATGGGAGTAGAGCGCCAGAGGGACTGTACGAACGCACCCAAGGACAAACAACCACCACCAAGTAGCGACCCATATTATTTAAAATAAAGAACTATAGTTTGTGAAATGTTCATCGTCTTTAAAATATTTTAGTTTTTGTTTTTCTTCGCCTTTCCCCAGTGTAATTATTTATCCAATCATTGTTAATAACGCACGAGTTGTATAAACGATGTACTAGGAAACAAAGTGATTACCAGCATCAAAGTGGAAGACAGGAATCCTCATTGACTATCACTACTATGGACATCTACCCTTGAAACCACATTACTGAATACATTTTTCTCTAAAGTTTTCTCGCTGCCTATTCTGTTATTGAGAATACTTGCCGTTTTTCAATCCCCCCATCCACCGGAGAGAAGTAGCGCTATATTTAGGAAGCCATATTCAAAGAAACTTAAAGGACTCCGCACTCATGAAATTAAACTGTTCTATTTAGAAGATTGTAAATGCGAACAGAATTTAGCTTAAAGCTAAAGAAGAGTTATTAAAGAGACTTCTCATCCCACAAATGTGTCTACAAGGTTAACCAGGAAGAGCATCTGTTTTTCTGAATCCTTTATCCCGTCTGCAAAAATCCTTTAAAAAGTTGGATGGTCAAAACTGTGTTTAGGAGATTGAGGGAGAGAGAGAGAGGGGCACAGGGGGAGCGAGGGAGAGCAGGGGAGAGAGAGGGGCACAGGGAGAGAGAGAGAGAGGCACAGGGAGAGCGAGAGTGAGAGGGGCACAGGGAGAGAGAGAGGGGCACAGGGAGAGAGAGAGAGAGAGAGGGGGCACAGGGAGAGCGAGAGTGAGAGGGGCACAGGGAGAGCGAGGGAGAGCAGGGGAGAAAGAGAGAGGGGCACAGGGAGAGTGAGGGAGAGCGGGTAGAGAGAGGGGCACAGGGAGAGCGGGTAGAGAGAGGGGCACAGGGAGAGAGAGAGAGAGGCACAGGGAGAGAGAGAGAGAGGGGCACAGGGAGAGAGAGAGAAAGGGGTACAGGGAGAGAGAGGGACACAGGGAGAGAGAGAGAAGTTGGATGGTAAAAATATTTATTTGTTTAGGGGAGAGAGGCAGCGAGAGGGCTGGGGGTGGGCACAGAGGGGGCGAGGGGGGGGCAGAGAGGGGGCGGGGGGGCAGAGAGAGGGTGGGGGGGGAGAGAGGGTGAGGGGGGCAGAGAGGGGGCGAAAGGGGGCAGAGTGAGGGTGAGGGGGGGCAGAAAGGGGGGGCAGAGAGAGGGTGAGGGGGGGCGGAGAGAGGGTGAGGGGGGGCAGAGTGAGGGTGAGGGGGGGGCAGAGAGGGGGCGAGGGGGGTGAGGGGGCAGAGGGGGGTGAGGGGGGGGGGCAGAGAGAGGGTGAGGAGGGGGGCAGAGAGAGGGTGAGGGGGGGCAGAGAGAGGGTGAGGGGGGGCATAGAGGGAGGAGTTTGATACTTTATTCTGGTCTTGGTTTTTCCTGTGTTTTTGTTTGACTATTTCCATCATTCTGTGAGGAGAAAACACTAACAAATGGCACCCAACAGGTTAAGGCATTGGAGAAAACCTGTTGGGTGCCATTTGTTAGTGTGATGTATTAAGTCATTGATGTTCCAGCGGAGGATCGATATCATGGTGGGAGAAGAGATGGGCCTTAAATAACTCCTCTGATTTTCTAAAAGGAGTCCATTAAAGGGACAGTTCACCCAAATTACAGAATCACACAATTGATTTGCTTTACCCTATAAGCAGTCTAATTTATGACGGCAATCCATGATTTGGTTTTATTTCCTGACACTGTTTTAGCATTTTTTTGGCACAAATCCCATTCACGCTGTTAGCATTTTTTTGGCACAAATCCCATTCACGCTGTTAGCATTTTCCGGCATCGTGTCCACATCATCTGAAAGTATCTCAAATGGATTGTGAAGCTCAACAAAGTCACTTTACAGCAAAGATGTTCTATTATATTGACAAGATAATTGAGTGGGACTATTCTAGCCAATGAGAGGGCAGATACACGTATAAACAACAGGCACAACTCCCATATAAAGTTTTTTGTTGTTGTTTGTTTTTCACAGTTGCCACGGCGTCCATTCATAACAGTGCATTTGTAACAACCTCACATGCTGACTAGACCGATGCAGATGCGCGTTGCCAGTTTGGAAATAGAGCCAAGTAGCCAAACAGAAGCTCATTGATGTGCGCGAGTGGTTTAGATGACGTGCTGTAAGTCCCGCCACTCCCATCTACTCATTGTTTTTTTAGGAGCATATATACCCATGATTGAAAGATGAACTGAAGTCCACACTCCAGTCCAGTTGGTGGTGGTAATGCACCTTAAAGTTGGTTACAAACCGCCATATAAAGTCCACAGAAGAAGAAGATAATGATTACTATAAACCAACTCGGTTTCCCCTTTTATCTGTGGATTAATTGTCCGAGTAGAGAACACACGAAGCAGTGTGACTCAAAATGGGTCAAAAATCTAGAAAGATCCAGGGGGACAAAAGGTGCTTGTGCATTTCAGGTAAAATAACAACCCACGGTTTATATCCCAGGACAAATAGCATCAGTGACCTAGCTAGCCAAAATGTCCATTACTGTAATGTTTATATCCCAGGACAAATTAGCTAGCATCAGTGAGCTAGCTAGCCAAATGTCCATTAATGTAATGTTTATATCCCAGGACAAATTAGCTAGCATCAGTGACCTAGCTAGCCAAAATGTCCATTACTGTAATGTTTATATACCAGGACAAATTAGCTAGCAACAGCAAGCTAGCTAGCCAAATGTCCATTACTGTAATGTTTATATCCCAGGACAAATTAGCTAGCAACTGCAAGCTAGCTAGTCCAATGTCCATTACTGTAATGTTTATATCCCAGGACAAATTAGCTAGCATCAGTGAGCTAGCTAGCCAAATGTCCATTACTGTAATGTTTATATCCCAGGACAAATTAGCTAGCAACAGCAAGCTAGCTAGCCAAATGTCCATTACTGTAATGTTTATATCCCAGGACAAATTAGCTAGCAACAGCAAGCTAGCTAGTCAAATGTCCATTACTGTAATGTTTATATCCCAGGACAAATTAGCTAGCAACAGCAAGCTTGCTAGCCAACTGTCCATTACTGTGTTGGTTCCAGATTTGCGTCTGGTGTGGATGTACCAAATCAACATGCGGGCGATGGCCCTAGTCTGCATATAAACCTCACGTAGCAAATTAGCAGTTCACTTTTTTGTTTTGCAATCCGACACTTACTGAGAGATTTCGGGGCGTAAACCCTCTCGTTTTGCCTCTTCTCTTCTGCTAGATGATAGGTACATACCGTAATGCTAACATCGGTACCATGACTCGAATGAGATGTGTGCCACAAATGCTAAAACGTTAGCATTGGGAAACAGTGCCAGGTAAAAGAAACAGAGGAACTTATTGAAGAAAGATCCAGTGTAATATATTATAAAAAACAAAGCGAACTGGATGGAATATGGGGCAAAAATGCACCAATTTTTTTTACATCTTCAACATAGAAATGCTACCAAAAAGAATTGACTGAAACTACAAATGATGTAATTGCTCATGATTCACCAAACGATATTTAGAAAGAGGAAGTAAAGTACTTCAAGCATATGTTTTCGTTTCAGTTTCCTCCATCTCCACTAACCGAAGCTAATTGTATGGATTTTTTACTATTAATAACGTGAAATTAACATCTGTACAGAAGGACTCATGTGAAGGCCAAATTACGGAGGAGGAAATTCTTGATGCGATTAAAAGCCTTTAATTCTGGGAAAACTCCAGGGCTGGATGGCAAGGCCAGGGAAAACTCCATGGCTGGATGTCATACCAGTGGAGGAATACCAAACGTTTTTTGATATACTGAGGAGGTCTGTTATTAGCATGTTTTAACCACTCCTATATGAATGGTAGATTATCGGACACTGGACAAGGTCTGATTTCATTAGTACTGAAACGGGATCCAAGTGGTGTATATATAAAGTTCCATTTATTTATTTATCCGTTATTTTACAAGGTAAGTTGACTGAGAACACGTTCTCATTTAAAGCAACGACTTGGGCAATAGTTACAGGGGAAAGGAGGGGGATGAATGAGCCAATTGTAAACTTTAGTCAGTTTAAAAAAAATTTGAGGACTCTTACAGTGTCGTGATGCAAAAATTCTAGCTAAAATGCTTGGCGCATAAAATTAAAAAGGTTTTGTCAGATATTATTCATCCTAATCAGACACATACATACAGACACGATACATTGGAGATAATATAAGACAAGTACTGGAAACAATAGAATACTATGAAATATCAGGGAAACCAGGTCATGTTTTCATAACTTTGATATTCAGAGTTTGACTTTGAAAAGGCTTTTGATAAAGTACGACAAGTTTATATATAAATGCCTGGGAAATTTATATTTTGGAGAATCTCTTATAAAATGGTTTAAAGTTATGTATAGTAGGTGTAAAATAACAAATAATGGTGACATCTCAAAGTTTTAAACTGTCAAGAGGAGTAAAACAAGGTTGTCCACTATCAGCATATCTATTTATTATTGCCATCGAAATGTTAGCTGTTAAAATCAGATCCAACAATAATATTAAGGGATTAGAAATCCAGGGCCGAAAAACAAAGGTGTCATTGTACACTGATGATACATGTTTTCTTTTAAATCCACAATTAGAATCCCTCCATGACCTCATAGAGGATCTAGATACTTTTTCTAACCTCTCTGGATTAAAACCAAATGGGCGGGATTGAACTTCCTCTGGTACGGTGTGGGGGGATTGAACCTCTGGTACGGTGTGGGGGGATTGAACCTCCTCTGGTACGGTGTGGGGGGATTGAACCTCTGGTACGGTGTGGGGGGATGGAACTTCCTCTGGTACGGTGTGGGGGGATTGATCCTCTGGTACGGTGTGGGGGGATTGAACCTCCTCTGGTACGGTGTGGGGGGATTGAACCTCCTCTGGTACGGTGTGGGGGGATTGAACCTCCTCTGGTACGGTGTGGGGGGATTGAACCTCCTCTGGTACGGTGTGGGGGGATTGACTCTCTGGTACGGTGTGGGGGGATTGATCCTCTGGTAATTGATCCTCTCTGGGGGGGATTGAAAATTGATCCAAATTGATCCTCTGGTACGGGATTGATCCTCTGGTACGGTGTGGGGGATTGATCCTCTGGTACGGTGTGGGGGGATTGAACCTCCTCTGGTACGGTGTGGGGGGATTGATCCTCTGGTACGGTGTGGGGGGATTGAACCTCCTCTGGTACAGTGTGGGGGGATTGAACCTCCTCTGGTACGGTGGGGGGGATTGAACCTCTGGTACGGTGGCGGGATGGAACTTCCTCTGGTGTGGGGGGATTGATCCTCTGGTATTGGGGGGATTGACCTCCTCTGGTACGGTGTGGGGGGATTGAACCTCCTGGTACAGTGTGGGGGGATTGAACCTACGGTGTGGGGGGATTGAACCTCTGGTACGGTGTGGGGGGATTGATTGGTACGGTGTGGGGGGACCTCCTCTGGTACGGTGTGTGGGGGGATTGGGGATTGAACACGGTGTGGGGGGATTCTGCCCCCTGGTGACGGGAACCAGAACTCATACTGTCCCCCCTATTGTAGCTGGGGATTTTAACAAAGCTAATTTGAGAACAAGGCTACCTAAATTCTATCAGCACATTGACTGTAGTACCCGCTTGAGCAAAAACACTGAACCACTGCTACTCTAACTTCTGTGATGCATACAAGGCCCTCCCCCGCCCTCCCTTCTGCAAATCCGACCACGACTCCATCTTGCTCGTACCATCCTATAGGCAGAAACTCAAACAGAATGTACTCGTGACTAGAACCATTCAACGCTGGTCTGACCAATCGGAATCAACGCTTCACGATTGTTTTGATCACGTGGACCGGAAAATGTTCTGGGAAGCCTCAGACAATAACATAGATTATTGGAGATGCTGTACCCACTGTGACTATTAAAACCCCAACCAGAAGCCGTGGATAAACGGTGGCATTTGAAAGGTCAAACCACCTCATTCAATCATGGGAAGAGGTCGGGGAATATGGCCGAATATAAAGGGTACTTATTCCCTCCGCAAGGCAATCAAAAAAGTGAAATGTCGGTATAGGGATAAAATGGAGTCGCAATTCAACAGCCCAGGCATGAGACATATGTGGCCGGGCCTACAGGCAAATACGGACTACAAAAAGAAAACCAGCCACGTTACGGAAATCGACATCTTGCTTCCAGACAAACTAAACACCTTTTTTGCCCGCTTTGAGGATTATTCAGTGCCACCGACGTGGGCCTCTACCAAGGACTGTGGGTCCCCCCTATCCTTCTCCGTGGCCGACGAGAGTAAGACATTTAAACGTGTTAACCCTCGCAAGGCTGCTGGCCCAGACGGCATCCCTAGCCGCGTCCTCAGAGCATTGCCAGAGCAGCTGGCTGGTGTGTTTTACGGGCATATTCAAACGCTCCCTATCCCGGTCTGCTGTCCCCACATGCTTCAAGATGGCCACCATTGTTCCTGTAAGGCAAAGATAGTCAGTCATTTAGTTCAGTTATCGCCCCGTAGCTCTCACTTCTGTCAGAAGTGCTTTGAGAGACTAGTCAAGGATATATATATCTCAACTTCTGTCATCTGGACAAGAGGAATACCTATGAAGTGCTTTGACCACAGCTCAGCATTCAACACCATAGTCAAGGATCATATTCCCCATTAAGAAGTTTTAGGCTGCATTTCTCTCTATACCATTTGAATAGACCTTTGACTAATGATAGGCAAGTGACACAATTTCCCAAGTTTATATTGCCTTCTAACATGAATTTCTTTTCACTAAATATGCAGATTTAAAAAAATAGACTTCTGTGTATTGATTTTAAGAAAGGCATTGATGTTTAAGGTAAGGTACATTTGTGCAACTATTGTACTTTTTTCGCAAATGTCTTTTTGTGAAATCATCACCTGTTTGGCAAAGTTGAAGTAGGCTGTGATTCGAGGATAAATTAACAAGCACCGCATTGATTATATGCAACGCAGGACAAGCTAGTTAACCTCGTAATATCATCAACCACGTGTAGTTAACTAGGGATTATGTGAAGATTGATTGTTTTTATAAGATAAGTTTAATGCTAACTAGCAACTTACTTTGGCTCATTGCAGCCACAAGGTCCTTTTGACGCTGCACTCCCGTAACAGGTGGTCAGCACATTCTCCTCGTGGATTGCAATGTAATCGGCCATAATCGGCATCCAAAAAGGGAGATTACCGATTGTTATGAAAACTTCAAATCGACACTATGGTCGATTAATTGGTCACCCTCTAGGCTCAACTCTGCCCTGTGCAATAGGGTCCTGGACTTTCTGACGGGCCGCCCCCAGATGGTGAAGGTAGGAAACAACATCTCCACGTCGCTGATCCTCAATACTGGGGCCCCACAAGGGTGCGTGCTCAGCCCTCTCCTGTACTCCCTGTCCACCCAAGACTGCGTGGCCATAAACGCCTCCAACTCAATCATCAACTTTGCAGACAACACAACAGTAGTGGGCTTGATTACCAACAACGACGAGACAGCCTACAGGAAGGAGGTGAGGGCCCTCGGAGTGTGGTGTCAGGAAAACAACCTCTCACTCAACATCAACAAAAAAAAGGAGATGATCGTGGACTTCTTTGCTTGACATCATGGGAAAATCAAAGAAATCAGCCAAGACCTAAGAAAATAAATTGTAGACCTCAAAGTCTGTTTCATCCTTGGGAGCAATTTCCAAATGCTTGAAAATACCACGTTAATCTGTACAAACAATAGTATGCAAGTATAAACACCATGGGACCACGCAGCCGTCATACCGCTCAGGAAGGAGACGTGTTCTGTCACCTAGAGATGAACGTACTTTGGTGTGAAAAGTGCAAATCAATCCCAGAACAACAGCAAAGGACCTTGTGAAGATTCTGGAGGAAACAGGTACAGTATCTAAGTATCTATATCCACAGTAAAACGAGTCCTATATCACAATAAACTGAAAGGCCGCTCGGCAAGGAAGAAGCCACTGCTCCAAAACTGCCATAAAAAAGCCAGACTACGGTTTGCACATGGGGACACATGGGGACAAAGTTCTTACTGCACATGTGGACAAAGATCGTACTTTTTGGAGAAATGTCCTCTGGTCTGATGAAACAAAAATAGAACTGTTTGTCCATAATGACCATTGTTATGTTTGGAGGAAAAAGTGGGAGGCTTGCAAGCCGAAGAACAGCATCATGTTGTGGGGTGCTTTGCTGCAGTAGGGTCTGGTACACTTCACAAAATAGATGGCATCATGAGCAAGGGGAAATTGTGGCTATATTGAAGCAACATCTCAAGACATCAGTCAGGAAGTTAAAGCTTGGTTGCAAATGGGTCTTCCAAATGGACAATAACCCCAAGCATACTTCCAAAGTTGTGGCAAAATGGCTTAAGGACTACAAAGTCACTGTATTGGAGTGGCCATCACAAAGCCCTGACCTCAATCCGATAGAAAATGTGTGGGCAGAACTGAAAAAGTGTGTGCGGGCAAGGAGGCCTACAAACCTAACTTTGTTACACCAGCTCTGTCAGGAGGAAGGTGCCAAAATGCACCCAATTTATTGTGGGAAACTTGTGGAAGGCTACCCAAACGTTTGACCTTGTGAACATAATCCCTAGCTGTGTGTTGCTACTTTTCATGTTGTCTGTAGCTTGTGAGGTGTGGAAACAGTGTTTCTTTGATGTTTTTTTGTTGTTGTTGCTATTTGTGCTATTTCTTTGTCTGCATGCATTTACATTTACATTACATTTAAGACATTTAGCAGACGCTCTTATCCAGAGCGACTTACAAATTGGTGAATTCACCTTCTGACATCCAGTGGAACAGCCACTTTACAATAGTGCATCTAAATCATTTAAGGGGGGGTGGGGGGTGAGAAGGATTACTTTATCATGCTATGTGTTGCTTGTTCTATGTTGCTCTGTCTGCATGCTACTTGTTTCTGTCCAATGTTTCTCTGTCTGCATGCTACGTCTTGCTTGTCCTATGTTGCTCTGTCTGTGTGCTATGTGTTGCTTGTCCAATGTTTCTCTGTCTGCATGCTACGTCTTGCTTGTCCTATCTTGCTCTGTCTGTGTGCTACGTGTTGCTTGTCCAATGTTTCTCTGTCTGCATTGTCATGACTGTCCTGATCAGGTCAGGTTACAGGAGACCACAACCCTACAGATTACCTCTCAACCCCAACAGTCCTGGTCAGGTTACAGGAGACCACAACCCTACAGATTACCTCTCAACCCCAACAGTCCTGGTCAGGTTACAGGAGACCACAACCCTACAGATTACCTCTCAACCCCAACAGTCCTGGTCAGGTTACAGGAGACCACAACCCTACAGATTATCTCTCAAAGCCAACAGAGGAGGAGAGATCTAGGGGTCTGAAGATGTGGGGGTTTTATGACCCCTCACGCCCCTGGTAAATCTCAGGCCACAGACACATTCCTTTTGTCCTGTTACTATGGAGAACCAGCCTCAGAACATTAAACATGAAATAAAGGGACTTTGGAACAATGGTTTCTGTTAGCCACAATGGTGGTCATGACGATAGATGGAATATGAAAATAAATGTCTTTTTTTTTTTGTTATTAAAGGTTAATAGATGACGTTGTTATGAAAACATTGTAACGTCAACAGTTTACCTAGTATATGTTTGATGTTTACACATTGTACGTTGTATGGAAAATGTCCAAATCAAAGAGAATGTTTTGGTAAAGATGAAATGTGAAGTTCGTTAAATACAATCTAAAATTGTATTTGAGTCAAATCTAGACCTTGCCTCTTAACTTGGTACACCCAGAGAATTGCCCTAAAGGCAGTCACGCCCACTTCTGACCCGAGGGTATAAAAACTGAGTGAAGAATTTACAGATAGACTACGTGACCCAAGCTGCAGCCGAGGTCTAAAAAAGTAAACAAACCCAAAACAAGTTTAATGACAAAGAAATATTTTTCTACCCAAGCTTCAGATGAGTAGCTGTGTCTAAGTGGGTGAATTCAAGCCGCACCATCTAGCCTCCACTCCTCATCGAAACGGGGTATCTACACTGTTTCATTCCTACGCTGTGAGCTCTGAGCAACAGAGCTGTCTGTCCTCAGAAGAGCCCTTCCAGAGCAAGGGTGAAGGAACAGACTCCTAAGCCAAAAGGACACTGACATCGGGAGGACGACCAAAGAGTTGCGCCGGAGAAGTGCGTCATTGAGCAGCCTGAACGGTCCACGAAGGTCTACGGAGACCTTCAGCATGTAATTACATCATTATATTCTGACCCATAAGAGCGGCAGTTTGGGGCAAGGCTAGGGTTAAAATAAGCATAGCTGACAAATTCACCCAAATGTATATTTATATTTATAAATGTATATTTCTCTCTTTTTCTCTCTCTTTTAAATCCCCATTTTGGGTGACATGAGCCATAGTGTGTTGGTCCGTTATACTAAGTTCTAATCAATAGCCTAAAATGTGTATTTGTGTATGTGTATGTATATCTTTTATCATCATTTTAGCTTTCTAGTAAATAACTACTGAACTAAGATTGGTGTGGAACTCATTGGTGAGACCCGGGTCCGTGCAGCTCCCGGATTATGCAACTTTCAGAACGAGACTGTCGAGGAAACTGGTTAATTAGCGGCTGTTTTAAAAATCGATATCCTGATATTCTTTGAGTTAATTTGAGAAATAGAAACTCAATAAAACTAATTTTCCCATGGTGCCCCAGGTTAATGAGTTAATAATTGCTTGATTCAGTTAATCACCTTTAATCATTCGATGAGCAACAGTCGTCACATTAACCAATACAACGTCACGACAGCATGCGACATGTTGCTTGTCCTGTGTTGCTCTGCATGTGCTCTCTTCTCACTGTTTGTTTGTATTGTGACTGTAATTGTAATTGCTCTCTTCTCATTGTTTGTTTGTATTTGTGACTGTAATTGATTTTTAATAAGCTGCCCAGGGACTGCGGTTGAAAATGAGCCAGCTGGCTAAAACCGTCACTTTTTATTGAAAAGTTGATTTAAATGTGCACTGTCCCTGTAAATGTTTTTACTCAAACTCAAATGTGCTTGAAAGCAGCATCCAGATCCATGGGATGTAGTGATCACAATACGGTAGCCATATGTAGGAAAACCAAAGTTCCAAAGGCGGGGCCTAATATAGTGTATAAGAGGTCATACAATACGTTTTGTGGTGATTCCTATGTTGTTGATGTTAAGAAAATTTGTTGGAGCGTAATGAGGAGCAAATTGACACATTGATTGAAATGGATTATTTCAGTTACTAATAAGCGTGCACCCATTAAGAAAATATCTGTCAAAACTGTGGATTGATGAGGAATTTAAAAATGGTATGGTTGAGAGGGATGAGGCAAAGGGAATGGCAAATAAGTCTGGCGGCACAACCGATTGGCAAACGTATTGCAAATTTTGAAATCATGTGATTAAACTGAATAAAACGAAGAAACTACACTATGAAACAAAGATAAAGATAAGATAAATAATAAATTATATAAAGAATAATAGTAAAAAGCTTTGGAGCTACTTAAATGACATTTTGGGTAAAAGGGCAAACTCAGCTCCGTCATTCATCGAATCAGATGGCTCATTCATCACAAAACCAACGGATATTGCCAACTACTTTAATTATTTTTTTCATTGGCAAGATTAGCAAACTTAGGCATGACATGTCAGCAACAAACGCTGACCTTACACATCCAAGTATATCTGACAAAATTATGAAAGACGAGTTGTAATTTAGAATTCTGTTATATGAATGTGGAAGAGGTGTCTATCAACAATGACAAGTCACCGGGGTCTAACAATTTGTATGGAAAAAAATACTGAGGATAATAGTGGATGATATTGCCACTCCTTTTCTATCTTCAATCTAACCCTACTAGAAAGTTTGTGCCCTCAGGCCTGGAGGGAAGCAAAAGTAATTCCACTACCTAAGAATAGTAAAGCCCCCTTTACTGGCTCAAATAGACAACCAATCAACCTGTTACCAACCCTTAGTAAACCTTCTGAAAAAAATGGTGTTTGACCAGATACAATGCTATTTCACAGTAAACAAATTGACAACAGACTTTCAGCACGCTTATAGGGAAGGACATTCAACAAGCACAGCACTTACACAATTGATGGATGATTGGCTGAGAGAAATTGACGATAAAAAAATAATGTGGGGAATGTTCTGTTAGACTTCAGGGCGGCTTTTGACATTATCAACCAGTCTCTTGCTGGGAAAATGCGTTATGGCTTTTTCACCCCCTGCTATATTGTGAATAAAGAAGTTACCTGTCTAACAGAACACAGAGAGTGTTCTTTAATGGAAGTCTCTCCAACATAATCCAGGTAGAATCAGGAATTCCCCAGGGCAGCTGTCTAGGCCCCTTTACATTACAAAGAGCTGCAGTTCATTTTAGAATGGGTGGCTTTACTAACAACACTAACAACATGCCACTGGCTTTGAGTAAAGCCAGTGTGTCTATGTATGTTGGTGACTCAACACTATACACGTCAGCTACTACAGCGGCTGAAATTACAGCCACGCTTATTTACAATGACGGCCTACCGGGGAACAGTGGGGTTAACTTCCATTGTTCAGGGGCAGAACGACAGATTTTTACCTTGTCAGCTCGGGGATTCAATCCAGCAACCTTTCGGTTACTGGCCCAACGCTCTAACCACTAGGCTACCCTGCCACCCCAGGAAGATGTTAGATGACGGAGTCATATGCTTTTAAACAATCACACACACACACACAGCTAAATCTCAATCATTTTTATTTTATTTGAATGATAAATGATCACCTTGCACAAGTAACAAATATTCACACTAAAATAAAACCTACTGCTGGCTGACTGTCTCTTCTTTTGCTATTGGACACTGTTTCCTAGTACTCTGACCGAGTACAGAGTTAATTCCAATGGAACTTTTTAACAGGCATTTATGTATTATCGTGAATAACTAACGGCTATCAACCAATCAGCATCCAGGATCCAAACTACCCGTTTTGTAGTAGAGTAAATAGCGACGTCCTTTAATAGCACGAAGAAGAGAGGAGAAGGATGAAGGGATCACATGGGGACTAATGGGTTATAGGAACATTGATCTAGACGATACAAATCTAACAGGACAAATCTAGCAAAACTCTTTTTAAAACACCAAAAAATGGGGGGTGGGGGGGTATGCCTCATTATATAAAAATACCACAATGGAGTAAGGAGGGAGAATATCCAGAACTACCCACGTTATTGGAAGCCATTTTTGGGAGAGGAAATGACATCTGCAAAAAAAAAGGGTGTTTTCCTGAGTCATAAAAGGAAATGAAAGTTGAGCTTGAACCCTTTTCCTGATCACAAGAGATCAACCAATCAGAGATGTGTAGTGGGGCTCGACACAACTAAATCGCCTCGCTGGGAGAGTCACATTCTCTTCCTGATCACAAGCGATCAACCAATCAGAGATGTGTAGTGGGGCTCGACACAACTAAATTGCCTCGCTGGGAGAGTCACATTCTCTTCCTGATCACAAGAGATCAACCAATCAGAGATGTGTAGTGGGGCTCGACACAACTAAATCGCCTCGCTGGGAGAGTCACAAGCGGTTTCCTTTTGCCGTCAATGGAGAGAGAGAGAGAGAGTTAGTCAGACTTGCTTGTCCATTTGCAAGGAGACCCATAAAAAAATGTTATTTTGTCAAACAGAGAGAAAAACAGACACTGTGTCCTCTTGCAAAACAGTTAATAAAATCACAAACATCCTCTTTAGTGAATAATAAACATTGTTTATCTTGACAGCTGCACAAAATGTATTCTT
>NW_027008751.1:0-16947 GCF_036934945.1 Oncorhynchus masou masou
TCAGAGGTCACCCCCATCTAGCTTCAGAGTTTGTTCTGTTAGGTGACCTAAACTGGGATATACTTAATACCCCGGCAGATCCTACAATCTAAGCTAGATGCCATCAATCTCACACAAATCATCAAGGAACCCAGCAGATACAACCCTAAATCTGTAAACAAGGGCACCCTCATAGACGTCATCCTGACCAACTGGCCCTCCAAATACACCTCCGCCGTCTTCAACCAGGATCTCAGCGATCACTGCCTCATTGCCTGTATCCGCTACGGAGCCGCAGTCAAACGACCACCCTCATCACTGTCAAACGCTCCCTAAAACACTTCTGTGAGCAGCCCTTTCTAATCGACCTGGCCCGGGTATCCTGGAAGGACATTGACCTCATCCCGTCAGTTGGGGATGCCTGGTCATTCTTTAAAAGTAACTTCCTCACCATTTTAGATAAGCATGCTCCGTTCAAAAAATGCAGAACTAAAGAACAGATATAGCCCTTGGTTCAATCCATACCTGACTGCCCTGACCAACTGCAAAACATCCTGTGGCGGACTGCAATAGCATCAATTGTCTACGATATGCAACTGTTCAGGGAAGTCAGGAACCAATACGCAGTCAGTCAGGAAAGCTAAGGCCAGCTTCTTCAGGCAGAAATTTGCATCCTGTAGCTCCGACTCCAAAAGTTCTGGGACACTGTGAAGTCCATGGAGAACAAGAGCACCTCCTCCCAGCTGCCCACTGCACTGAGGCTAGGTAACACGGTCACCACCGATAAATCCATGATTATCAAAAACTTCAACAAGCATTTCTCAACGGCTGGCCATGCCTTCCGCCTGGCTACTCCAACCTCGGCCAACAGCCCCCCCCCCGCAGCTACTCGCCCAAGCCTCTCCAGGTTCTCCTTTACCCAAATCCAGATAGCAGATGTTCTGAAAGAGCTGCAAAACCTGGACCCGTACAAATCAGCTGGGCTTGACAATCTGGACCCTCTATTTCTGAAACTATCCGCCGCCATTGTCTCAACCCCTAGGATTGAAAGCTGCGCAATCATCCCCTCTTCAAAGGGGGAGACACCCTGGACCCAAACTGTTACAGACCTATATCCATCCTGCCCTGCCTATCTAAGGTCTTGAAAGCCAAGTCAACAAACAGGTCACTGACCATCTCGAATCACACCATACCTTCTCCCGCTGTGCAATCTGGTTTTCCGAGCCGGTCACGGGTGCACCTCAGCCACGCTCAGGTACTAAACGATATCATAACGGCCATCGATAAAAGACAGTACTGTGCAGCCGTCTTCATCGACCTTGCCCAAGGCTTTCGACTCTGTCAATCACCATATTCTTATCGGCAGACTCAGTAGCCTCGGTTTTTCTGATGACTGCCTTGCCTGGTTCACCAACTACTTTGCAGACAGAGTTCAGTGTGTCAAATCGGAGGGCATGCTGTCCGGTCCTCTGGCAGTCTCTATGGGGGTGCCACAGGGTTCAATTCTCCGGGCCGACCCTTTTCTCTGTATATATCAATGATGTTGCTCTTGCTGTGGCGATTCCTGATCCACCTCTACGCAGACGACACCATTCTATATACTTCCGGCCCGTCCTTGGACACTGTGCTATCTAATCTCCAAACGAGCTTCAATGCCATACAACACTCCTTCCGTGGCCTCCAACTGCTCTAAACGCTAGTAAAACCAAATGCATGCTTTTCAACTGTTCGCTGCCTGCACCCGCACGCCTGACTATTATCACCACCCTGGATGGTTCCGACCTTGAATATGTGGACATCTATAAGTACCTAGGTGTCTGGCTAGACTGTAAACTCTCCTTCCAGACTCATATCAAACATCTCCAATCGAAAATCAAATCTAGAGTCGGCTTTCTATTCCGCAACAAAGCCTCCCCTTCACCCACGCCAAACTTACCCTAGTAAAACTGACTATCCTACCGATCCTCGACTTCGCGCGTCATCTACAAAATAGCTTCCAACACTCTACTCAGCAAACTGGATGCAGTTTATCACAGTGCCATCCGTTTTGTCACAAAAGCACCTTATACCACCCACCACTGCGACCTGTATGCTCTAGTCGGCTGGCCCTCGCTACATATTAGTCGCTAGACCCACTGGTTCCAGGTCATCTACAAGTCCATGCTAAGTAAAGCTCCGCCTTATCTCAGTTCACTGGTCACGATGGCAACACCCACCCGTAGCACGCGCTCCAGCATGTGTATCTCACTGATCATCCCTAAAGCCAACACCTCATTTGGCCGCCTTTCGTTCCAGTTCTCTGCTGCTTGTGACTGGAACGAATTGCAAAAATCGCTGAAGTTGGAAACTTTTATCTCCCTCACCAACTTCAAACATCTGCTATCTGAGCAGCTAACCATCGCTGCAGCTGTACATAGTCCATCTGTAAATAGCCCACCCAATTTTACCTACCTCATCCCCATACTGTTTTTATTTATTTACTTTTCTGCTCTTTTGCACACCAGTATCTCTACCTGTACATGACCATCTGATCATTTATCACTCCAGTCTTAATCTGCAAAATTGTAATTATTTGCCTACCTCCTCATGCCTTTTGCACACAATGTATATAGACTCTCTTTTTTCTACTGTGTTAATGACTTAATTATTGTTTACTCCATGTGTAACTCTGTGTTGTCTGTTCACACTGCTATGCTTTATCTTGGCCAGGTCACAGTTGCAAATGAGAACTTGTTCTCAACTAGCCTACCTGGTTAAATAAAGGTGAAATAAAATAAAAATAAAAAAGATAACTATTTATATGTGTAGTAAATATGTTATAAATACCCTACCAAATCCCATAAAAGAACCCAGTTTGAAAAATAAGTAGGCAAATGCACAATAGGTTTATGTGACATGCGCACTGGAGAGAGTCAGTCACCACTCCATTGCTATGCCCTCATTTATAGCACCAAAGGTCAAACTCAGATTGCAAATATTTGCTGAAGTTTGTTTATGATGTTGCAGCCGTTTTCACGCGTAGTCATACTGCTAGACGTATTCCAAATGTGTATATAAAAGATCACACGTGACGCGAAAATAAAGTTTACAAACATTCGCATACGTTTTCTGCTCATACCATTACAACGTTACTTTATTCAGTTACATTGTAACGCCGACATGTAGCCTACTCTCCAAAGATTTAATATGGACGTTAACACAAAGGGGATTCGTTTATCTAGCCCGGGTTACCCCGATGGGGAGTTTGTATCGGGTGAAGGTGATTGCATTCATTTTGGAACAGGGCGGCCTGACGGGCGTGAGCCGGTTCTTAACAAACGTGAAGTAATTAAGCAATTGGAGTGATAAATCGGATTAGTGATGAGTCGGATTCTGTGCAAAAGTGATTGCGATAAAAACGCTTTTATTTGCCTTCCCAATGAAAACTAGTTTGAACATTCAAACATTTATTTTTATGGAAAAGAGATGTTGTATGTTTCGGGACGATTGCCCGAGGGGAGCAGATTGCTGTTTGATTTGAGAAGGGCGCTCCTCCCTCCCCGCTTTTCCTCGATGACATGATGCGCCATTGCTTGGTTCAACCCGGACCAGAAAAATAGAACTCCCTGATTTCACAGCGCGCGACGGTCAGGTCCAATGATTGATTATCCATGGGGCAATGTTCAGTTGCGTGCTCAGTAGAATGCTCTATGTTTTGTGTAGGGTGTTTGTCTTTATTCATTAAATGTTCATGTGATATTATGTCCTAATATATTGGAATACAGTATGTAGCCTATTTGCCATTGGTATTGAAACTAGTGAAAAGTATTGATCCTTGAGTGATATACTAATGTTAATTGATTAAATACATTTTAAGGTGCATTTTGGATTATCTCCGTTCAACCGACAGAAACTACAGCCCCCATAGTTCCAAGCAAAATCTCACAGACTCAGTTGCTCTGAAATGCATTCAGCTGGACAACAGCGCGCACACGAGTTCAGTCGGGGAAGAATTTAGGGGTAGGTTTTACCTACTTTCCTTGTCAATGTATAAAGTTGTATGTACATTGTTTTTAAACCCAATTATTGGTGTCAACTTCAGCTCGCTAACAAGTTCACCAATGTTCCCTGCAAAAAGATATTAACTCGCATGATGTAGCTAATATTAGCTGGATAATGTCAGCTACTATAGACCGTTAACGTTAGCTAAATTGTCTAGGTTAGTTGATGTTATCTGGAGCTAGCTCTCTGACATTGTTCAATAGCAAGGGGTTTATCAAAATAAGCTCAGCTACCTCTTCCAGACAAGCTTAGCTACCTTTAGCTAACTAACGTTAGGTATTCCAGACTGGAAACGTAACTAGTTAGCTAACATTGAATATGGCTCGTGCCAGCCATGCGTGCAGAACTTGCACCCCTGTTTTAGCGAATACTTTTTAAAGTAACTATGTCTGGTCTCGCATGCATTGCAATTACAAAGCTATTTAGCTTTGGTAAACTGAAATGCAAAAGCTGGTCAAGAGGTAGACGTCACAAAAGTCGTTCGTTGTGAATCTATTTTTGGAGTGTGTCAACCCCAAGTTAGTAAATCAGTCCAACAGAGAAGACACAACAAAATTATAATACGCTGACTGCACCCAAATAATACTCGTGACCTGACAGCTCAGATCTGTTTGGGTCGTTGTTTACCATGGTTGTTACTATAATACGTGTGATTTGAAGACCCTGCCTGGAAAGGACAGCTTTGGACATAGGGAGTTTGGTTGAGCACCATCCCACAAAATAATGAAGAATACAGCATAAAACAAACTTTGAATGACTATTTGCAAACATTCTTGTATTTTTCAGGTTCGCAATGACCAGAGGTCCAGCTGTAAACTAGCTTGCTTTCAATCATTGTTAATCCATGGAATGGAGCAAAGGTTGACATTCTCTCATGCATACAGTATGAAAATCGCTGCAGGTAGCACTTTACCGCCATGTTCGTCATTGTGAAAAGTTTTCCTCTCACCCCCTCTGTAATGTGTAACATTGGATCCTCTGTGGAAGGGAATAGTTCTAACAGGAATCTCTACTTGTCTGCTTAGAACATCTGAATTGGTGGTTTAGGCCCTACTCTCTGGTTTCTATGAAAATTCCTATAGCAAGCCTCTTCACTATAGCAATACCACTTAGTCATTTGATACAGTCAGAGGTAGACTTGGGACCCCAGTGTCCACTGTCAGGCCACTACCATGGTGAACAAAGACGCTATGGTGAGTGGGGACAGGGCTGTGGAGGAAGAGGCTGAACTGGAGCTGAAGGAGACCTCCCCTGGAGAGCCTGACCCTGAGGTGTCTCTTCCCCACCTGAGGACCCCTCAGACGGCCAGACCAAGACCGCCCGGACCTGGGAGTTGTCGGTGGTGTTCCTGTGTTTCTATGGGTTTATGGTGCAGCTGAAGCCTGGGGAGCCCTTTATAACACCAAACCTGCTCAGCATGGAGAAGAACTTCACCAGGGAACAGGTCAGTGATGCACAGTCATCCCCCTATAACAGTTTGTAATGTTGGTGTGGTGTGTTTTGCATGAGTGTGCAATGTGTGTAGTGTGTGTGTGCAACTATCCGTGTGTGTGTCTTAAGTGGTGGGTAGATGTGTAGGAGTTAGGGCTGTACGATGTGGGCAAATAATCGAGTTGAGAAATGTTTTTTCTTACCAAATGTTGAGATTTGATGTTAAAGATCAAAATACTAGGGTGAAGTGTTGGAATCATAGAAATTGATTAACTTATATTACAAAGTAGGGCTGGGAATTGCCAGGGACCTCACGATACAATATTATCACGATACCTAGGTGCCGATATTGCGATTCGATACTGTGATTTCATTGCGATTCGATGTTCCAAACATATTGCTCACCATATGTCTGCTGCAGAGGGATGAGAGAGAGCCATGAGAAAATGAGTTTTGATCAGTCAGGGAAATAAGTGCTGAAAACAAATTGGCTCCTTCCTACTAGTGCTGGATGGAGCACTAGTAGGAAGGATCGAGAAACGTATCTTCACTCTTCCTTAGTAAACAAGTATTTTGTTAGTCGTGTCAACTATTGCTATCGGTCTTCTACTGAATAAACAAAAATGTATTTAACCTTTATTTAACTGACTTGCCTAGTTAAATAAAGGTTAAATGTAAATATTTAAAGGCCAGGGCATGTCAGTTCGACCTGAGGCCCAATTGATTTTGAGGGATATGAAAGACAATGTCCTGCGCTGGAGGCTATAGCCTTGTATGTCACGTAGAAGGACAACCCTGATATAAGCTATATCAGCTGACACGTGTTCCATCTGAATTTATACTAGGAGCTTGAACTACAACCACTCAATCCTAAAGTAATTGAACCAGTGTTCCTTAGTCATGGAACCCACTGGACTGTAATAAGGCTATCACAGTGTGAGTGCAGTAACCCCTCCTCAGTATGGTCAAAGTTCACATTCCTACAAATTAGGCCAGAGTCTTTTTCTGATTGGTTACTGTAGGCTTGTCTGGCTCAGTATCAACTAATGAACCTAATGGCCTGACGTCTGCAGTCTCATTGGAAGGTGTCCTTGCCTACAATGTAGCATTAGTTCCAATGAAGGGGGATCAGTGAAGGTTTTTGCTCCCCTCATTTCCTGTAGAGGGGGATTAACGTTGTTGCATTGGCAAAAGGTGTCAGCACAGCGACAAGGTTATTCTGAACAGCATATGAGGTATGTGCATTTGTCAGTGTTCGAGGACTCTCAGGAAACTAGCCTAAATACGCAATTTGAGAACACCTGCCGGCATGTTTATAGAGCCTTCAGCTGCAACTTTTTACAAGGAGAATTGGATTCTATGTAGTCCTCTCTCTTCTATGTGGTCTCCCCCTCATACCCGCCATTCTCTTCCTCCAGGTGACCAATGAGATCAACCCGATTCTGTCCTACTCCTACATGGCGGTGCTGGTGCCAGTCTTCCTCTTGACAGACGTCTTGCGTTACAAGCCCGTCCTGGTCCTCTCCAGCCTCAGCCACGTGGCCATCTGGCTCCTCCTCCTCCTGGGCTCCTCTTAGAGATGCAGTTCATGGAGTTCTTCTACGGCATCACCATGGCAGCACGCGTGGCTTACTCCTCCTATATCTTCTCTCTGGTCACCCCAGAGCTCTACCAACGCGTGGCCAGCTACTCACGCTCTTGCGTCCTCATGGGGGTGTTTGCCAGCTCGGTGCTGGGCCAGGTGCTGATATCCGTGGGCAGGCTCTCCTTCGCCACGCTCAGTGTTGTCTCCTTGGCCTTGGTGTCCTTCGGCCTGGTGCTCTCCTGCTGCCTGCCCTGGCCCAAGAGGTCCTTGTTCTTCAACAGGGCCCACCACGCTGCCCAGAGGAACCTCCAGGAGCAGGCTGCCGCCCAGTCGGAGCTGGCCAGGATGAAGCAGGGTGAAGCGGACTTGGGTTCAGGTGACACACCCTCCCTGGCCCCCCTCAGCTCTGGTTCCTCCTGGAGGGACTCCGTGTTTATTCAGATGCTGACGGAGCTGAGGAACGTGCCGCGGAGGCCCAGCCTGAGACTGTGGAGCCTGTGGTGGGTGTTCAACTCCGCTGGCTACTACCTGGTGCTGTTGTACGTCCATGTCCTGTGGAACAAGGTGTACCCCGCCACGGAGAACAAACATGTCTACAACGGAGGGGTGGAGGCTGTCTCCACACTACTGGGTGAGGGATCCATTTCCCTAGGTTTTAGTCTGGGTACAAAGGCCCTCCAAAGACAGGTATACAAGTGTTTTAATGACCAATGTGTAGCATTCACCTGGGTCTTCACTGTCTGACAGGGTTGGAGCCTGTGTTCTCCAAGTCAATGATTCCTACAAAATATTAACACCCCTACAGCAGTTGGCAGAGGTAGTAGTGAGAGCACCATGGCAACATGCTTCAAGGTACATATTTTCTCAGTCAAATGAGTTGTCTTAGACCAGGGTTTCCCATCTCCAGTTCTCCAGGGCCCAACAACACACGTTGTTGTAGCCCCAGGCTAACTCGCCTGATTCAATAGTTGACAAGTAGAATCAGGTGTGCTTGTCTGGGGCCACAACAAAAATGCGCACTGTTGGGGGGACTTGAGTTGAGAAACACTGTTTTAGACTGACCCCTCTCCAATGATTTAATTATGACTGAAATGACATGACCTAAACAGCTGACAAGGACAGGAGACATACAAAGCCCATCAATCTAGGAAGAGGAATTCCCATGAAGTAGAATGTGGTGAGACAACAGAAGTCTAACCAGTCACGTTCTGTTGACAGGTGGTGGAAGATGACAATGGTTTAGGTGTTGATCACACAGGGAGATGACGCCAGACAATGTGCTGCTCCCCATAGTCATTTAGTAGAATTATTTTATTGATGCCTAATATTAACATAAAGGCTTACTGAACCAGCAGTCCCTCTGTTTGCCTTGATATGATAATGTCAAACTGTGACCCTGAGTCCACACACAGCATTTATTAAATGAAGTTCCCCCAAGCCTTAATCACCTACTCAGTCATGAACTTAGTCAGCTTATCTCCTTCGACTAACTCCACCTCGTTAACTCTGTCCCAGGTGCGATCACGTCATTTGCAGCGGGCTTCGTGAAGATCCGCTGGAACGTGTGGTCTGAGCTGGTGATCGGCGTCATCACTGCTCTACAGGCTGGCCTGCTGCTCCTCATGGGGACCACCAGCAACATCTGGGTCTGCTATGTGGCCTACTCCCTCTTCAGGGGTTTCTACCAGTTCCTCGTGCCCATCGCCATGTACGTTTCTTTAGGTCTACTTTTATTTAAAGTCATTGTATACGTATAATGGGATTTGGGGATATTCATGTTCAGACGTGTGCAGTGCATGAATGCATTGTCATAGAACTGTCACGTCTTTCTTACTATAGGCTGTACATTTAATCTGCTGACTATCCTGTTGTGGTGTTTGTAGTTTCCAGATCGCCTCGTCGCTCACCAAGGAGCTGTGTGCCCTGGTGTTTGGGGTCAACACTTTCCTGGCGACCGTTCTGAAGACCATCATCACCCTCATCGTCTCTGACAAGAAGGGTCTGGGACTAGACGTGCACTCCCAGGTCAGTCACACACACTCTGACTACAACCACGCTCAGACGACTTCCTGCAAGCTGACGTCACCCATATGGGAACACCATATGTTTTCTAATGGGTGCTGTTCTGTTCTCCAATAGTTCCTGGTCTACTTCTTCTACTTTGCCTTGCTGACGGTTATCTACCTGGGCTGTGCTGCCTGGGTCATCATTCACCACTACAGGAACCAATCGGCAGGAGGGAGAGGGGACACAGACCAGGCCACGCCCACTGAGCTATGTTCCGTACCATCAAACCCCTCAGAGATGGAACCTCTGTCCAATGGGAACAATGTGAAGGCCTGAAAGGGATATTGTGGAATGATGGCAGTGAAGCCCTTTATCTACTTCCCCAGAGTCAGATTGGAGACTATTTTTATGTATCTGCATGCAGTTAGAAGGAATTTGCTAACTAGCGTTAGCGTAATGACTGGAAGTCTATCGGAACAGCTAGCATGCAAGTTGTCCCTGTAGACTTCCTGTCATTGCGCTAGCTAACGCTAGTTGGCATTGGCTCGCTAAAACTACCTCTAACTTCTTTCATACTGGATGCAGAGACATAAAAATGATATCCATGAGTTCATCTGACTGTGTGGAAGTAGATAAAGGGTCTCCTTGCCAAAATCCTCAACTATCCCTTGAACATTGTCATCTTTACATCAACACCTAAACCCCCTACACTGACTTTGAGTGGTCTAAACTGTCTGGGAATCTCTGCTACGGTTTCCACACGACTGCACAAGGACAGATGAGACTTAGAGGTAAGTCGAAACCTCATGACACTTCGTTGGATGTGTTGGGGGAGTGTAGTTTACCAGTATTAGTGAACAGTCACTGTTCTCAGCCCTTAGTGCCTTATCCGTTATATCCAATGTGTATTCAGTTCACCAAAAGGATGTTATTATGGAATACATATATTTTTTTAAAGAATTACAGGCAGGGCCCACCTACATTACTACAAGATAATAAAAAAGCTCACTCGATCGAGCCTAATGGTCTTGTAAGCAGCGGTGGAAAAAGTACCAACTTGTCATACTTGATTAAAAGTAAAGATACCTTCATAGAAATGACTCAAGTAAAAGTCTAAAAGTATTTTGTTTTAAATAAACTTAAGTATTAAAAAGTAAGAGTATAAATAATTTCAAATGACGTATTAAGCAAATCAGATGGCACAATTGCATTTTTCTTCATCAGTAGCCAGGGGGACACTCCAACACTGAGACATTTTGTGTTTAGTGAGTCCTCCAGATCAGAGGCAGTAGGGATGACCAGGGTTTGTTCTCTTGATAAGTGTGTGAATTGGACCACTTTTCTGTCCTGTTAAGCATTCAAAATATAGCAAGTACTTTTGGGTGTCAGGGAAAATGTATGGAGTAAAAGTACATTATTTTCTATAGGAATGTAGTGACGTAAAATTTGTCAAAAATATAAATAGTAAAGTACAGATACTTCTTAAGTAGTACTTAAGTATTTTTACAAATCACATTATTGTGGGAGCACCTCTAAGAGAATGAATTAGGCTGTTTGGGAAGGTTTGCATCCCAAGCAACCTGCCTCAACATTGTTTTCGAAGTACAATAGACCAGCATATAGCTACTGTAGTAGCTACATGTAAGGAATTTTATTTTTCGGCTTTAGACCAATCCCTACATCTCACTCAAACAGTGTTTTGTTTTTAATAGTCAGTTTGGGCCTAGTTGTCAGCCTAATGTTCTCAGAGAGACTGTTGACATGTACTATGTAGTGGCTGCTTTGCTCTTCTTATCCCAGAAACATCCCAAATGGTGTTGTCCACTGTTGATTATGTTCAGAGTTTTCCAAATACAGGGTAATCATATGTTCCCTGATGTTAAAGCATGTTTGTTTTCGTAACTCTGACTGAGAAAATAATAATCTCAATTAGAGGGGACCAATAGGAAATGATCTACAGAAACAGTCTAACTAATTCTATTGGACTACTTCTTCTACTGATGGAACAATAGCCTGTTATATTCAGCAAATGATTCACTGTTTGCGATCATTAGGAATTCTCGACAATTGCTGCAATTGTATTGATTAGCGCAAACCATATTTTTGAATCTGTGTGTCTATTGTTAGCTGTACAGAAGTCCTCCAGTGAGAGAGGTGTGCCTTACAGGATCATGATTACTATGTGATCACATTAGCACTGCTTTAGATTAAGTAGACATGTGACAGGATGCATTTTTGGGCTGCTGAATCTTCATGAAGATTTTTCTTTGAAAAGTGTAAAAGGATTTTCTAAATGAAGCCCTTTGTGTGTATGTTCACTACACTCCCATTGTCTTAGGTTTAATCAGCGATTGCTTGTGAACAAAGCAGATGCCAATTGTTTTAGGGCCTTCAAACTAACAATGTCAGTGGATTCTTTTTGATTTCACCTTTATTTAACCAGGTAGGCCAGTTGAGAACAAGTTATGCTTGCTGCCAGTGAGTAATTCAATGCACCTTGTGTCAGGAAGTGTTTTAGCTACCATGTTGTGTGTAGTTTTGCTTACGGAGGGTGGGGTACGTTGAGCCATTTTTTTACGTTCAGCATCACTACGAGATCTATTGTATTCTTTCTAACAAAGATATCTACATATATTTCAGGATGTTGTGTATCCCTGGAAATAATCAAAATTCATGTAAACTTTACAGTTTTGAAAACAGGTTGTCTGGGGGAAAAAAGTGGTCTCTTGGCATTCGGGTAAATTGAGCCACGGAATAGAGCAAGTTAAGCCGCATAGAAATGTCTCTACTGAATGAAATATTACCAAAACCTTTTAAAAATAATATCTATCTTTATTTCCCGAACACAATTGCTTTTTCTTTTGAATAATTTTAAGCACCTTTTTAACACAGGCTCCTAACAAACACTTTGTACTTCATATATATATATATATATATATATTTTTTTTTTACTTTGGCCAGGCCCTGTTACCTCATATCCCAGCGATAATGCCTTGCATTATGCCTGGGAAGAAAACACTTCAATTGGCTCAACTTTTACCCCAAGGCAAACATTTGGATTATATTAGCACACACAGATACAATAATTTCATGCTTATGTATAGAATAATCTTAAAATGATCTACTTGGCTTTAGATACAAGCATCATGAAACCTCTATAACAGAAAATAATTTGACTTGGTGAAAATCTTTTCTTTTTACTTTACTTTTTTCATGTGGTTTCTTCCTTCAGACTCAATGAAATGATGACCCTCTTCCTAGATATTTGGTCAAATTATAACATTTTGTGTATGGTTTCCTAGAAACAAGGGTGGCTATCCCACTCTCCCCTATTTTTGTTTAAATGTTTTCATGCAGATTTGTCTTTTCTCCCCCAGCAGTGCTAATCATAAATTCATTGTCATCTATTGTAATAGGAAGCCCTCATGAATGTGAATGTGTAAACTGGAGTATAGTTGTTATGAACTACTGCAAATGAGTTTTGAGGATTTAGCAATGAGCTGGCAGACTTTTATTCTGCATGGTATTTTCCAGAATTTTCTAATTAGCTATTTTGTTTAAATGCAGGGGTTCTCAAACGTTTTTGCTTCGTGACCCACCAATTGTGCTGTGTTTTGAGTCTCCACCCACCATAAGGGTCGAGTAGTAAAAAACAAACACACACAGACCAAAGCATAAATACAAAATATGATCTTGGCAGCGGACACTATTTTGCAGTTTCAAAGCTAATCCCCTGCAATTTCACATCCTGCCATGGAGTTGAAATAACATTTTTTGCAATTTTAAAACCAATTTCCAGCAATTCTATGCATTTTGCCATGGAGCTGAAATTTTGTTTGCTTTTAAGCAAATTTCATACAATTCTATTATGCATTTTGACATGTTATGTTGGTACATAAGAACACCAACCATCAGTGGAGGCCTGATTGTCTAGCTTTTATTTTGTTGATTGTAAATTCTCAGATTATAGGCTATTATTGAAAAATGTATAGGTCCGTTCTCTTTTCTGCATCCCATCCCACAGTTTGGGAACTACTGTTTTAATGGAACAATTTATTTATCTGTGTATAAGAGTGAAATTGGGTTTTCTTAAATGTTTGTCACAGGAAATAAAATGCAAAATGAAGTTGAAAAATGTAAATATCTTTTCGGCCTATGTTTATTCTTTGGAATCTGACAACTCTGGAACTCATATCTGGTGTACCCTTTACATTCTAAATGTGTTTATACCATACTTAAAGTACGCCCATAAATGCAGATTACACCTAACCTATTTTTTTTTTTTAATTGAAGTTGCCTTTAGTTTAATTGCTGTGCATAGAAAGTGGTTTGCTGAATTCCTGTCCCCTTGAGTATTCTTAGGACCATCTTACTACAAACTGAGAAATCATGTCAGAATATAGACTATAGTAGTTTGAGTGCCTATTAATTACATGCAGGGTGGATAAAAGATGTGTGTGAACAATACAAGCACTTAACTTGAGAACGCTATGCAACTTGAACTTTGCACTATTCTCTAATTGATTTAAAAGGTCATATCTCAAGGTAGGTTTCAGCCTATAGTGATGAGGTTGTAGAGTATACAATGATTTTTACATGGTCATATGGCCTCGTAAACAAATACAAAGGTATGAGATTAATTGCACCTAATGGTCTATATGCCGTGCAGTATACTAGCCAACGAGTTCAGTATAGGATAAGATTTGTAACGTTAACTGTCAGAATTGTTCATGTTAATATTGTCACACTGACTTCAATCAATGCCGAAAATATACACTTTGGGTGAATGACTGTGAACCTATTTTGTTGCTGTAAAAAAACTGACTCATGTCAACATTTTATTTTGATTTACAAATAAATCAGTTTGTTTTTCCAATGTGGCATTTGTTTTTTGTTTTTAATAAACGTTGATGACATTGAAACTCCTCACCAGGGTCATACACCGGTTAATTCAGTGAGCTGCAATGCTTTGGTCTTTGGATTAAAAGCCTTATTTAATTTCCATCACAGTGCATAGACATGAAAAACACTTAAGAGCACTTTTGAGGATTTTGAAACGCAAAAGGACATTGCAAAACAAAAACATTGGCATTTGATTTTTGATACAAAATGTCATGATTCTTGGCCCAGACTCATCTCTTCCTCTGTCAATACATAGATCCATGGAGTACATTACTGAAAAGTGTGAATGTTAAAACTACTTAACAAAATGTTAATCGCAAAATAAATACTCCTTTTGTTATCAAAACATTTGAAATATCCTGTTCCCTTTTGATGTCCGCTAGAAAAATAAAAAACCATCCAACATTTATGACAATGTTATAGATAGTGCTTCAAAACTGGTTATATGTACTGATTACAACAATGTAAAGTGAATAAAAATTACAACATTGGATAATAAACATTTAATGTACAATACTGTAACAATTAGCTTGTTGGACTCTTGTTGAACAGAATGTGTCCTGTTTAATCTGTAGGTGTGGTTTGATTCTAGGGCAAACTGTTAAAAGGCTATAGACTTTCTACAGTGCGGGTATTATGCTTTTGAGGGTAAGACCACAAAAAAATAAATGTACATTGTGATAGTCTTATCTAACCCCCAATGAACATGGCTTTCCGAAGTGGACAGTGAAAGGAGAAGTGGAATGAATACAAACTCTACTGAAACCCACAGTGTTGAGGTGTTTACAGAACAGCGATTTAGGTGCAGGGGGTCGGGGTGGGCTGTTTAGTCAGCTGCGATCAGTGTAAAAAGGGGGTGGCTTGGGGGGGGTGTCGATCTCTTAGCCTGGTTGTCGCTGTTCTTGATCAACCCCATATTATGGATATTTGGCCAGCTGGACTGAGTGTATTGAGAAGGGGAATGTAGCTGTTATATACAAAGCACCATTGTGTGTGTGTACGTATCAGTGGAGGCTCCTCAGAGGAGGAAGGGGAGGACCATCCTCAGTGAAATTTCATAAAATGTAAACAGAAACATTCAAGTTATACTTTTTAGATAAGAATATATTTAGTATAGTTTTATGTCACCAAATAATTGATTAAAATACACTGTTTTGCAATGGTCTACAGTAACTTCAAAAGCACTGTCTGGGTAGCACCATGGTGTAGCCGGAGGACAGCAAGCTTCCATCCTCCTCTGACTTCAATACAAAACCGAGGAGGCTTGTAGTCCTCCCCTTCCATAGACATACATGGTAATTATGACCACTTCCGGAGGAAGTCCTCCAACCGATCAAAGCTTTTAGGATCAGAGAACAAACAGTGTGTTGTATTGGGATTGTGCCACAGAGCATTATGGGGATTCTATGTGTTGAGAAGCTTGGTGACATTGTCGGATAGAGATTGAGTGAACAGTGATAGTTAAGCAATTTTGGTATTTTATTCAATTCAAATTAGTTTTTTTCAAATGACAGGAGACAGAAGAGGTATATAAATTGTTTTCTTGGTTTTAGAACTTAATTTTTGTGTCCAGCTAGTGCAACTGATTTAACTTTTTTTAAAGTTAGCCTCGCTAACTTCAGTAGCTATCTACCAGCGTGAAGTGTGCAGTTTGTGGACTTTGTTGAAGAACCCCTTTCATTCTCTGGGGTACACGGAAAAGGGAGGGTCGACCACTGCCTGAGATCAGTTTCATGAAGAAAGATGAAAAGGTGAGGGCGTTCAATACCAACTGGTATCAAAAAGTAAAGCTGGTAACAGGAGCCTTTCATCAAGCTGCCTGTGTTGCTGGCCTTGCCTGCTTTAGGGAAAGTCTGAGCCTTGGTGGAAAGGTGGGTACAGTGACCTGAAGAACATCGATCGTTCAGCTAAACGGCAAAACAAAAGCAGGGGAGAATATAAATGCAGACATTCAAGCTTCTGGGAATAAGCTGCATCGATAGAGGACATGACGAGAGGGGACATTCCCGCCAACAAGGGCAACTACAAGGAGCTTGCAGAGGTAATTGCACATTAGAATGCTTTACTTGTTGAACATATCGACCTTTCAACTTGTTTTTTCTAGGATGTGGAAAACAATTGAGAATGATTTGATAGCTTCATCGGATCATCCATAAACATTTTTGATTAAAGAGAGGTTGACACAGCACATTTTTCCGCGTGCACTCAAGTAAGCTTTCCACTTTCCTCCGGTATTTATTTAGCAAAGAACACAATCACTCCGGACAGACACAAGTAAAAACTCATGACATAAATGTTGCAGCAGCCCAGGCACACCTGAACGCTAGACATCGGACATGCTGTATGGGATGAAAACGAGACTATATTTCAGTCTGATCAACCTTTTTTTACAACTAATTAATCACTGGCATACTTTATAGTGTCCAGAGTTTTCCTAGTTAGGTTACCATATAAGGAAAAACTCCAGGCCCCAGGGGGTAAAAATTGCCCCACCGCTCTGGGACCTATGGTGCTTGCAGTTGTCAGTTATGGTCAGGCATGTGGATGATCAGGGCTTTAATCAGGAACTTTTCTTGGGCTACTTTGATGTGTCAAGTGGGCGAGATGCGCCGCAGTCTGTGTTTGACTTAATGAATTTTGAGATGTCTGAGTTTAACTTCATAGAGAAACTTGTTGTCCAAACCTATGACGGCGCAGCTGTAATGGAATGTATCGGCTATTTGTATTTCCAGGGAAGTCCCCTCCTGTTCCCTGATTAAGAGGTGATGATCACTCCACAACCATTGTCAACTATCTCCTTACATGAACTGAAGCCATGTCTCATGTGCCCGCTCCTCCACTGGCACATTGAATGTTTCCTCTCCAAGCACTGAGTACCCCTATCAATTTTCTCTCATTCCTGTATTTCGAGACAAACACAATCACATTATTTCACATCAATGACTTTACTCCTTGCTTGGACTAACTCATTCTTAGCCCTTTTGTCTAACTGTGTAGTGTGT
>NW_027008751.1:17447-75823 GCF_036934945.1 Oncorhynchus masou masou
GCTGGTAGATTTATATTGTTCTGTCACTATAAATGGGTCTCCAGCTGGTAGATTTATATTGTTCTGTCTCTATAGGGTCCAGCTGGTATGTATATTGTTCTGTCTCTATAGGGTCCAGCTGGTAGATATTGTTCTGTCTCTATATCCAGCTGGTTCTTGATATTGTTCTGTCTCTATAGGGTCCTGGTAGCTGTCTCTATAGTCCAGATTTATATTTCTGTTCTGTCTCTATAGGGTCCAGCTGGTAGATTTATATTGTTCTGTCTCTATAGGGTCCAGCTGGTAGATTTATATTGTTCTGTCTCTATAGGGTCCAGCTGGTAGATTTATATTGTTCTGTCTCTATAGGGTCCAGCTGGTAGATTTATATTCTGTCTCTGTCCAGCTCTATAGGTCCAGCTGGTAGATTTATATTGTTCTGTCTCTATTCCAGCTGGTAGATTTATATTGTTCTGTCTCTATAGGGTCCAGCTAGATTTATATTGTTCTGTCTCTATAGGGTCCAGCTGGTAGATTTATATTCTGTCTCTGTCTCTAGATTTATATTGGTCTCTATAGTCCAGCTGGTAGATTTATATTGTTCTGTCTCTGTCCAGCTGGTAGATTTATATTGTTCTGTCTCTAGCTGGTAGATTTATATTGTTCTGTCTCTATAGGGTCCAGCTGGTAGATTGTTCTGTCTCTATATTGTTTTATATTGTTCTGTCACTATAGGGGGTCCAGCTGGTAGATGTATATTGTTCTGTCTCTATAGGGTCCAGCTGGTAGATTTATATTCTTCTCTGTCTCTATAGGGTCCAGCTGGTAGATTTATATTGTTCTGCCTCTATAGGGTCCAGCTGGTATATTGATATTGTTATGTCTCTAGCTGGTAGATTTATATTCTTCTCTGTCTCTATAGGGTCCAGCTGGTATATTTATATTGTTCTGTCTCTATAGGGTCCAGCTGGTATATTGATATTGTTCTGTCTCTATGGGGTCCAGCTGGTAGATTTATATTGTTCTGTCTCTATAGGGTCCAGCTGGTATATTGATATTGTTCTGTCTCTATGGGTCCAGCTGGTAGATTTATATTGTTCTGTCTCTATCCAGCTGGTAGATTTATATTCTTCTCTGTCTCTATAGGGTCCAGCAGGTAGATTTATATTCTTCTCTGTCTCTATAGGGTCCAGCTGGTAGATTTATATTCTTCTCTGTCTCTATAGGGTCCCTATGGTCCAGCTGGCCTAAAGGGAGATATAGGCATGCCAGGTAGACCGGTAAGTATCTCTGTTCAGCTATTAGCCAAGTGGTGGTGCTCTGTAGCTCAGTTGGTAGAGCATGTCTTGGCATTGCGCTTGCAATGCCAAGACAGTGAGTTGATTCCCAGGACCACCCACATGTAAAAATATATGCACACATGACTAAGTCGCTTTGAATAAAAGTGTCTGCTCAATGGCACTGAAGTGTGACTTAGAAAGAATCCAAGTGTGCTATTTCCCATTGTATTAACATGGTGATGGACTGCTGCTGGATGTGAACCAGTGTGTTGGTTACAGGGCCGTCCTGGGTTGAATGGTGTCAAAGGAGAGAGGGGGGATTCAGCGGGAGGGACTGGAGGATATGGAGTAAGTATGACACCGCTGGTTGGTGATTGATGGGATTCATACAGTGGTATGGTTAGACCGTCATGACCCAGACAGGGCATCAGTTTCACCCAGATTGATCCATGTTTTCAGGGTCCTCCAGGACCACCTGGCCCACCCGGACCCCCCGGGCCAGCAGTACCTCTGGACAGGTTCAATGTGAGTAGATGTCTGATCCAGTATTGTATCTTTCCCAGACGTTGGTGTTGTGAGTTATATGCTGTAGTCCGTCAGGTTGTTAAAACCCACAAAGTCACTAATGTGGGTTTACAAATTGATAGGGTCTCTTTCCAAGGTACAGTAGTGTAACTCTTCTCCCCTTTGTTCTGTTTCACACTCAGAGGGATGATGTCTCACGGTTATATCCTGGTAAGTCAACTCATTCTCATTGGCCAGTCCCACACCATGACATAGAACGTTACATGTAAAACGATGTCATGTGTTGGATTACATGTTGGCCTTTTTCCTCCACCCATCAGACTCCAAAGGAGACAAAGGTGATCGTGGAGTACCAGGAATACCCGGGGTACCAGGTACAGTAAAACCAGCTAGTTATTTACCTCCGCTGGCCTTGGGTGTACTAACACACGAGATTGAGCTGATTGAACTCACGTTCTATCGTCTCCACTCTAGGTCTCACGTCCAACTTTGACATCTACACCTTCAAGGTAAGTGACGAAACTACATACCCGCCATGCGTCTCTATGTGTTTGATGTGAGGTCAAATGACGTGGGGTGTGTGTGTCCCTGCAGAGGGAGATGAAGGGAGAGAGAGGAGACTCTGGGATGAAGGGGGAGAAGGGCGAGCCAGCCGGAGGATATTATGGTGGCGGTTACGGTGGACAGGGTGGTCAACCTGGACCTCCAGGACTTCCGGTAAGAATAACCACTGAACAACAACAGCCATTTTATTTTACTGCATTCTCCACGTTTTATCAGTGCCTTGCATCAAAAGACATGTACAATGGAATTCAATTAGAAAGTTTTAATGAGCAAGATCTATCGATCTCCAGGGGCCAAAGGGAGAGTCCATCATCGGTCCTTCAGGGCCCCAGGGCCCTCCAGGTAACCCAGGAAGAGGGTACGAAGGCAGGCAAGGGAACCCAGGCCCACCGGGGCCCCCCGGACCTTCAGGATCATCCTCCTCACCTGGAGCCTACAGGCCAACACAGAGTGAGGCGTACTCTCTCGCACACACACTCATACATACAGTACATAGGCAGGAACACAACCTTCTGGTGACATGAAGTACAGTAGCTCCTTGGTTAACAGCTTCAATGAATGATCTTTTTACATCTCAGCCATCAGCATCCCTGGACCTCCGGGCCCTCCTGGCCCACCTGGAACTGATGGACACTCCTCTGGGGTGAGTCTGTTAACCCCTTCATTCCTAGTATAGGGTCTAGGAGGTTAGGGCCTGTTTCTGGACTGGGCCTCACTGTGATGATATATACACCACTTCCAGGATGTGGCATCATTTAGCTCCTTGTCGTCCACGTTTGAACAGGTGATGGTCCTGAGGTCATATGACACGATGACAGCCACGGCCAGACGACAGGCAGAGGGGACGCTGGTGTATCTGGTCGACCAAACAGACTTTTACATCAGAGTACGAAATGGCTTCCGGCAAATCCAGGTGCAGTGTTTACCGGTGTAATGGATGCAAGCCACTATATTTATAAAATACAACACCTTCATCCTTTGTTAGTTTACATGATTAACTTGGAAGTTTTACCTTTCAGCTTGGACCATACATAGCTTTACCCCCTGACCAGGTAAGTCGTTGGAAATGTGCACTTGAGAAATGCTGACAAACTATTGTGACAGTGAAGGAATCAATTAATGAAGTTATTAATCACATTAGTGAATCTTATTGACATGATTTCTCTGCCTGTATCCATCTGAAGGGTAATGAGGTAGCAGCTGTCGACCCTCCTCCAGTGGTCTACTACCAGCCAGACCATCCCTCTAACACGGCCACAGAGCAACCCCCCAGACAGCTAGACCCCCACGAGCCACAGCCTGAGGGACAACACCCTGTTCACCCTGACCCACGTTATTCGACTCACCCGGATCCACGCTACCCAGCTCAGCCGGATCCACGCTACCCAGCCCAGACGGATCCACGCTACCCAGCCCAGCCAGATCCACGCTACCCAGCCCAGCCAGATCCACGCTACCCAGCCCAGCCTGATCCACGCTACCCAGCCCAGCCTGATCCACGCTACCCAGCCCAGCCTGATCCACGCTACCCAGCTCAGCCAGATCCGCGCTACCCCTCACATTCAGATCCCAGATACCCCTCACACACTGATCCACGGTACCCCAGTTATACAGACCGACAGCACAACCCTGACCCTGTTCAGCCCCAGCCAGCCCCTGTCCCACAGAACCCGGTTTACACAGACACCCGCTACCCTGTAACCCCACAACGCAGACCCAGACCTCCTGAGACCCCCAGCCACCAACACACGTCAGGCCCAAGCGTGAGTAGCCAGTGATTTAAAAGTCATAAATGTAACCTAAAAACATGCCACTGCTGAAATACTTCTGATTGTGGATGTGATGGGAAGCACGTTTTTAAAAGCAGACTTTTCTTCTTCTTCTTTCCTTCTGCAGATTCACCTGGTCGCCCTGAACGCCCCCAGGGGGTAACATGCGGGGTATCAGAGGGGCAGACTTCCTGTGTTTCAACCAGGCTCGGGCCATCGGGCTGAAGGGAACCTTCCGGGCTTTCCTCTCCTCCAAGCTCCAGGACCTTTACAGCATCGTCCGCAAGTCAGACAGAGACCGCATGCCCATCGTCAACCTAAAGGTACTGTCAGCTAAGACTGAGATGCATTTTCAGCTTCATTCAGAATCCCAGTATCATTCCATATCATTTAAGTAATTGGCTGCAACTGTCCCTAACCATTTGTCTGTCCCCTCTATAGGATGAGGTCCTGTTTGACAGTTGGGAGGCCATCTTCAGTGACTCAGAGGGCAGAGTGAAGGACAATGTACCCATCTACTCCTTCGATGGCAAAGACATTTTCACAGACGGCACATGGTGATAAACTACACTTCTACATATCACTCACTATACAAAATATCAAAACCTCTCTTTTACAACACCCATAAAGGAGGCATTGATAAGTTATGTAAAGTTAACAGCTGAGAAAGTGAATGGAAGCAAAAATATGATGATTCATCCCTTCATCTCGTTCTCTCTCCTTATTCCCTCTCCTTACCCAGGCCAGACAAGATGATATGGCACGGTTCGACCAGCAGGGGGCACGGCCAGGTGGATAACTACTGTGAGACGTGGCGTATAGGGGAGCGTGCGCTGACGGGCATGGCCTCCTCTCTACAAGGGGCCAGCTCCTCCAACAGAGAACCAGCAGCTGTCACAGCTCCTACGCTGTGCTCTGCATCGAGAACAGCTACATCGGACAGTTCAAGAGATAGGACTGACCAACCAAACGCACACACACTACAGCCAGATCAAGAGATAAGCATAATGAAACACCCACACAAACACATCAGCCAATCCAGGAGGCCTAACAAAACGTACCTACCAGTGGAGGCTGGTGACTTAAAATAAATAGGAGGGTAGACCCAGGGTATAGGTGTGGAACGCACAGGGACAACAAAGTGTGTTTCAAAAATCGTCAATGACTAATTATTTTAACCTAAAACATTTAATAAAGACATTTATAGTACACTACTATGGGGAATGGGAATGAGGGCTACTTACAGTGTTGGAAAGGGACCACAGCAGTGATTGAATGAGGGTATGAGGCATGAGTTGAGGTGTTCAGAGGCTTGACCAGTGCAGGACAGGATTTGCCTAAAAAGACAAACAATAACACAACACACTACACAGTTAGACAAAAGGGCTAAGAATGAGTTAGTCCAAGCAAGGAGTAAAGTCATTGATGTGAAATAATGTGATTGTGTTTGTCTCGAAATACAGGAATGAGAGAAAATTGATAGGGGTACTCAGTGCTTGGAGAGGAAACATTCAATGTGCCAGTGGAGGAGCGGGCACATGAGACATGGCTTCAGTTCATGTAAGGAGATAGTTGACAATGGTTGTGGAGTGATCATCACCTCTTAATCAGGGAACAGGAGGGACTTCCTGGAAATACAAATAGCCGATACATTCCATTACAGCTGCGCCGTCATAGGTTTGGACAACAAGTTTCTCTATGAAGTTAAACTCAGACATCTCAAAATTCATTAACTTGATCAAAGTAGCCCAAGAAAACTCCTGTCAAACACAGACTGCGGCGCATCTCGCCCACTTGACACATCAAAGTAGCCCAAGAAAAGTTCCTGATTAAAGCCCTGATCATCCACATGCCTGACCATAACTGACAACTGCAAGCACCATAGGTCCCAGAGCGGTGGGGCAATTTTTACCCCAACTGGGGCCTGGAGTTTTTCCTTATATGGTAACCTAACTAGGAAAACTCTGGACACTATAAAGTATGCCAGTGATTAATTAGTTGTAAAAAAAGGTTGATCAGACTGAAATATAGTCTCGTTTTCATCCCATACAGCATGTCCGATGTCTAGCGTTCAGGTGTGCCTGGGCTGCTGCAACATTTATGTCATGAGTTTTTACTTGTGTCTGTCCGGAGTGATTGTGTTCTTTGCTAAATAAATACCGGAGGAAAGTGGAAAGCTTACTTGAGTGCACGCGGAAAAATGTGCTGTGTCAACCTCTCTTTAATCAAAATGTTTATGGATGATCCGATGAAGCTATCAAATCATTCTCAATTGTTTTCCACATCCTAGAAAAAACAAGTTGAAAGGTCGATATGTTCAACAAGTAAAGCATTCTAATGTGCAATTACCTCTGCAAGCTCCTTGTAGTTGCCCTTGTTGGCGGGAATGTCCCCTCTCGTCATGTCCTCTATCGATGCAGCTTATTCCCAGAAGCTTGAATGTCTGCATTTATATTCTCCCTGCTTTTGTTTTGCCGTTTAGCTGAACGATCGATGTTCTTCAGGTCACTGTACCCACCTTTCCACCAAGGCTCAGACTTTCCCTAAAGCAGGCAAGGCCAGCAACACAGGCAGCTTGATGAAAGGCTCCCTGTTACCAGCTTTACTTTTGATACCAGTTGGTATTGAACGCCCTCACCTTTTCATCTTTCTTCATGAAACTGATCTCAGGCAGTGGTCGACCCTCCCTTTTCCGTGTACCCCAGAGAATGAAAGGGGTTCTTCAACAAAGTCCACAAACTGCACACTTCACGCTGGTAGATAGCTAGCTACTGAAGTTAGCGAGGCTAACTTTAAAAAAAGTTAAATCAGTTGCACTAGCTGGACACAAAAATTAAGTTCTAAAACCAAGAAAACAATTTATATACCTCTTCTGTCTCCTGTCATTTGAAAAAAAAAAAATTTGAATTGAATAAAATACCAAAATTGCTTAACTATCACTGTTCACTCAATCTCTATCCGACAATGTCACCAAGCTTCTCAACACATAGAATCCCCATAATGCTCTGTGGCACAATCCCAATACAACACACTGTTTGTTCTCTGATCCTAAAAGCTTTGATCGGTTGGAGGACTTCCTCCGGAAGTGGTCATAATTACCATGTATGTCTATGGAAGGGGGTGAGGACTACAAGCCTCCTCGGTTTTGTATTGAAGTCAGAGGAGGATGGAAGCTTGCTGTCCTCCGGCTACACCATGGTGCTACCCCAGACAGTGCTTTTGAAGTTACTGTAGACCATTGCAAAACAGTGTATTTTAATCAATTATTTGGTGACATAAAACTATACTAAATATATTCTTATCTAAAAAGTATAACTTGAATGTTTCTGTTTACATTTTTATGAAATTTCACTGAGGATGGTCCTCCCCTTCCTCCTCTGAGGAGCCTCCACTGATACGTACACACACACAATGGTGCTTTGTATATAACAGCTACATTCCCCTTCTCAATACACTCAGTCCAGCTGGCCAAATATCCATAATATGGGGTTGATCAAGAACAGCGACAACCAGGCTAAGAGATCGACACCCCCCCCAAGCCACCCCCTTTTTACACTGATCGCAGCTGACTAAACAGCCCACCCCGACCCCCTGCACCTAAATCGCTGTTCTGTAAACACCTCTACTGTTTCAGTAGAGTTTGTATTCATTCCACTTCTCCTTTCACTGTCCACTTCGGAAAGCCATGTTCATTGGGGGTTAGATAACAGACTATCACAATGTACATTTATTTTTTTGTGGTCTTACCCTCAAAAGCATAATACCCGCACTATAGAAAGTCTATAGCCTTTTAACAGTTTGCCCTAGAATCAAACCACACCTACAGATTAAACAGGACACATTCTGTTCAACAAGAGTCCAACAAGCTAATTGTTACAGTATTGTACATTAAATGTTTATTATCCAATGTTGTAATTTTTTATTCACTTTACATTGTTGTAATCAGTACATATAACCAGTTTTTGAAGCACTATCTATAACATTGTCATAAATGTTGGATGGTTTTATTTTTCTAGCGGACATCAAAAGGGAACAGGATATTTCAAATGTTTTGATAACAAAAGGAGTATTTATTTTGCGATTAACATTTTGTTAAGTAGTTTTAACATTCACACTTTTCAGTAATGTACTCCATGGATCTATGTATTGACAGAGGAAGAGATGAGTCTGGGCCAAGAATCATGACATTTTGTATCAAAAATCAAATGCCAATGTTTTTGTTTTGCAATGTCCTTTTGCGTTTCAAAATCCTCAAAAGTGCTCTTAAGTGTTTTTCATGTCTATGCACTGTGATGGAAATTAAATAAGGCTTTTAATCCAAAGACCAAAGCATTGCAGCTCACTGAATTAACCGGTGTATGACCCTGGTGAGGAGTTTCAATGTCATCAACGTTTATTAAAAACAAAAAACAAATGCCACATTGGAAAAACAAACTGATTTATTTGTAAATCAAAATAAAATGTTGACATGAGTCAGTTTTTTTACAGCAACAAAATAGGTTCACAGTCATTCACCCAAAGTGTATATTTTCGGCATTGATTGAAGTCAGTGTGACAATATTAAACATGAACAATTCTGACAGTTAACGTTACAAATCTTATCCTATACTGAACTCGTTGGCTAGTATACTGCACGGCATATAGACCATTAGGTGCAATTAATCTCATACCTTTGTATTTGTTTACGAGGCCATATGACCATGTAAAAATCATTGTATACTCTACAACCTCATCACTATAGGCTGAAACCTACCTTGAGATATGACCTTTTAAATCAATTAGAGAATAGTGCAAAGTTCAAGTTGCATAGCGTTCTCAAGTTAAGTGCTTGTATTGTTCACACACATCTTTTATCCACCCTGCATGTAATTAATAGGCACTCAAACTACTATAGTCTATATTCTGACATGATTTCTCAGTTTGTAGTAAGATGGTCCTAAGAATACTCAAGGGGACAGGAATTCAGCAAACCACTTTCTATGCACAGCAATTAAACTAAAGGCAACTTCAATTAAAAAAACAAAATAGGTTAGGTGTAATCTGCATTTATGGGCGTACTTTAAGTATGGTATAAACACATTTAGAATGTAAAGGGTACACCAGATATGAGTTCCCAGAGTTGTCAGATTCCAAAGAATAAACATAGGCCGAAAAGATATTTACATTTTTCAACTTCATTTTGCATTTTATTTCCTGTGACAAACATTTAAGAAAACCCAATTTCACTCTTATACACAGATAAATAAATTGTTCCATTAAAACAGTAGTTCCCAAACTGTGGGATGGGATGCAGAAAAGAGAACGGACCTATACATTTTTCAATAATAGCCTATAATCTGAGAATTTACAATCAACAAAATAAAAGCTAGACAATCAGGCCTCCACTGATGGTTGGTGTTCTTATGTACCAACATAACATGTCAAAATGCATAATAGAATTGTATGAAATTTGCTTAAAAGCAAACAAAATTTCAGCTCCATGGCAAAATGCATAGAATTGCTGGAAATTGGTTTTAAAATTGCAATAAAATGTTATTTCAACTCCATGGCAGGATGTGAAATTGCAGGGGATTAGCTTTGAAACTGCAAAATAGTGTCCGCTGCCAAGATCATATTTTGTATTTATGCTTTGGTCTGTGTGTGTTTGTTTTTTACTACTCGACCCTTATGGTGGGTGGAGACTCAAAACACAGCACAATTGGTGGGTCACGAAGCAAAAACGTTTGAGAACCCCTGCATTTAAACAAAATAGCTAATTAGAAAATTCTGGAAAATACCATGCAGAATAAAAGTCTGCCAGCTCATTGCTAAATCCTCAAAACTCATTTGCAGTAGTTCATAACAACTATACTCCAGTTTACACATTCACATTCATGAGGGCTTCCTATTACAATAGATGACAATGAATTTATGATTAGCACTGCTGGGGGAGAAAAGACAAATCTGCATGAAAACATTTAAACAAAAATAGGGGAGAGTGGGATAGCCACCCTTGTTTCTAGGAAACCATACACAAAATGTTATAATTTGACCAAATATCTAGGAAGAGGGTCATCATTTCATTGAGTCTGAAGGAAGAAACCACATGAAAAAAGTAAAGTAAAAAAGAAAAGATTTTCACCAAGTCAAATTATTTTCTGTTATAGAGGTTTCATGATGCTTGTATCTAAAGCCAAGTAGATCATTTTAAGATTATTCTATACATAAGCATGAAATTATTGTATCTGTGTGTGCTAATATAATCCAAATGTTTGCCTTGGGGTAAAAGTTGAGCCAATTGAAGTGTTTTCTTCCCAGGCATAATGCAAGGCATTATCGCTGGGATGAGGTAACAGGGCCTGGCCAAAGTTAAAAAAATATATATATATATATATATATATATATGAAGTACAAAGTGTTTGTTAGGAGCCTGTGTTAAAAAGGTGCTTAAAATTATTAAAAAGAAAAAGCAATTGTGTTCGGGAAATAAAGATAGATATTATTTTTAAAAGGTTTTGGTAATATTTCATTCAGTAGAGACATTTCTATGCGGCTTAACTTGCTCTATTCCGTGGCTCAATTTACCCGAATGCCAAGAGACCACTTTTTTCCCCCAGACAACCTGTTTTCAAAACTGTAAAGTTTACATGAATTTGGATTATTTCCAGGGATACACAACATCCTGAAATATATGTAGATATCTTTGTTAGAAAGAATACAATAGATCTCGTAGTGATGCTGAACGTAAAAAATGGCTCAACGTACCCCACCCTCCGTAAGCAAAACTACACACAACATGGTAGCTAAAACACTTCCTGACACAAGGTGCATTGAATTACTCACTGGCAGCAAGCATAACTTGTTCTCAACTGGCCTACCTGGTTAAATAAAGGTGAAATCAAAAAGAATCCACTGACATTGTTAGTTTGAAGGCCCTAAAACAATTGGCATCTGCTTTGTTCACAAGCAATCGCTGATTAAACCTAAGACAATGGGAGTGTAGTGAACATACACACAAAAGGGCTTCATTTAGAAAATCCTTTTACACTTTTCAAAGAAAAATCTTCATGAAGATTCAGCAGCCCAAAAATGCATCCTGTCACATGTCTACTTAATCTAAAGCAGTGCTAATGTGATCACATAGTAATCATGATCCTGTAAGGCACACCTCTCTCACTGGAGGACTTCTGTACAGCTAACAATAGACACACAGATTCAAAAATATGGTTTGCGCTAATCAATACAATTGCAGCAATTGTCGAGAATTCCTAATGATCGCAAACAGTGAATCATTTGCTGAATATAACAGGCTATTGTTCCATCAGTAGAAGAAGTAGTCCAATAGAATTAGTTAGACTGTTTCTGTAGATCATTTCCTATTGGTCCCCTCTAATTGAGATTATTATTTTCTCAGTCAGAGTTACGAAAACAAACATGCTTTAACATCAGGGAACATATGATTACCCTGTATTTGGAAAACTCTGAACATAATCAACAGTGGACAACACCATTTGGGATGTTTCTGGGATAAGAAGAGCAAAGCAGCCACTACATAGTACATGTCAACAGTCTCTCTGAGAACATTAGGCTGACAACTAGGCCCAAACTGACTATTAAAAACAAAACACTGTTTGAGTGAGATGTAGGGATTGGTCTAAAGCCGAAAAATAAAATTCCTTAAATGTAGCTACTACAGTAGCTATATGCTGGTCTATTGTACTTCGAAAACAATGTTGAGGCAGGTTGCTTAGGATGCAAACCTTCCCAAACAGCCTAATTCATTCTCTTAGAGGTGCTCCCACAATAATGTGATTTGTAAAAAAATACTTAAGTACTACTTAAGAAGTATCTGTACTTTACTATTTCTATTTTTGACAAATTTTACGTCACTACATTCCTATAGAAAATAATGTACTTTTTACTCCATACATTTTCCCTGACACCCAAAAGTACTTGCTATATTTTGAATGCTTAACAGGACAGAAAAGTGGTCCAATTCACACACTTATCAAGAGAACAAACCCTGGTCATCCCTACTGCCTCTGATCTGGAGGACTCACTAAACACAAAATGTCTCAGTGTTGGAGTGTCCCCCTGGCTACTGATGAAGAAAAATGCAATTGTGCCATCTGATTTGCTTAATACGTCATTTGAAATTATTTATACTCTTACTTTTTAATACTTAAGTTTATTTAAAACAAAATACTTTTAGACTTTTACTTGAGTCATTTCTATGAAGGTATCTTTACTTTTAATCAAGTATGACAAGTTGGTACTTTTTCCACCGCTGCTTACAAGACCATTAGGCTCGATCGAGTGAGCTTTTTTATTATCTTGTAGTAATGTAGGTGGGCCCTGCCTGTAATTCTTTAAAAAAATATATGTATTCCATAATAACATCCTTTTGGTGAACTGAATACACATTGGATATAACGGATAAGGCACTAAGGGCTGAGAACAGTGACTGTTCACTAATACTGGTAAACTACACTCCCCCAACACATCCAACGAAGTGTCATGAGGTTTCGACTTACCTCTAAGTCTCATCTGTCCTTGTGCAGTCGTGTGGAAACCGTAGCAGAGATTCCCAGACAGTTTAGACCACTCAAAGTCAGTGTAGGGGGTTTAGGTGTTGATGTAAAGATGACAATGTTCAAGGGATAGTTGAGGATTTTGGCAAGGAGACCCTTTATCTACTTCCACACAGTCAGATGAACTCATGGATATCATTTTTATGTCTCTGCATCCAGTATGAAAGAAGTTAGAGGTAGTTTCGCGAGCCAATGCCAACTAGCGTTAGCTAGCGCAATGACAGGAAGTCTACAGGGACAACTTGCATGCTAGCTGTTCCGATAGACTTCCAGTCATTACGCTAACGCTAGTTAGCAAATTCCTTCTAACTGCATGCAGATACATAAAAATAGTCTCCAATCTGACTCTGGGGAAGTAGATAAAGGGCTTCACTGCCATCATTCCACAATATCCCTTTCAGGCCTTCACATTGTTCCCATTGGACAGAGGTTCCATCTCTGAGGGGTTTGATGGTACGGAACATAGCTCAGTGGGCGTGGCCTGGTCTGTGTCCCCTCTCCCTCCTGCCGATTGGTTCCTGTAGTGGTGAATGATGACCCAGGCAGCACAGCCCAGGTAGATAACCGTCAGCAAGGCAAAGTAGAAGAAGTAGACCAGGAACTATTGGAGAACAGAACAGCACCCATTAGAAAACATATGGTGTTCCTATATGGGTGACGTCAGCTTGCAGGAAGTCGTCTGAGCGTGGTTGTAGTCAGAGTGTGTGTGACTGACCTGGGAGTGCACGTCTAGTCCCAGACCCTTCTTGTCAGAGACGATGAGGGTGATGATGGTCTTCAGAACGGTCGCCAGGAAAGTGTTGACCCCAAACACCAGGGCACACAGCTCCTTGGTGAGCGACGAGGCGATCTGGAAACTACAAACACCACAACAGGATAGTCAGCAGATTAAATGTACAGCCTATAGTAAGAAAGACGTGACAGTTCTATGACAATGCATTCATGCACTGCACACGTCTGAACATGAATATCCCCCAAATCCCATTATACGTATACAACGACTTTAAATAAAAGTAGACCTAAGGAAACGTACATGGCGATGGGCACGAGGAACTGGTAGAAACCCCTGAAGAGGGAGTAGGCCACATAGCAGACCCAGATGTTGCTGGTGGTCCCCATGAGGAGCAGCAGGCCAGCCTGTAGAGCAGTGATGACGCCGATCACCAGCTCAGACCACACGTTCCAGCGGATCTTCACGAAGCCCGCTGCAAATGACGTGATCGCACCTGGGACAGAGTTAACGAGGTGGAGTTAGTCGAAGAAGATAAGCTGACTAAGTTCATGACTGAGTAGGTGATTAAGGCTTGGGGGAACTTCATTTAATAAATGCTGTGTGTGGACTCAGGGTCACAGTTTGACATTATCATATCAAGGCAAACAGAGGGGACTGCTGGTTCAGTAAGCCTTTATGTTAATATTAGGCATCAATAAAATAATTCTACTAAATGACTATGGGGAGCAGCACATTGTCTGGCGTCATCTCCCTGTGTGATCAACACCTAAACCATTGTCATCTTCCACCACCTGTCAACAGAACGTGACTGGTTAGACTTCTGTTGTCTCACCACATTCTACTTCATGGGAATTCCTCTTCCTAGATTGATGGGCTTTGTATGTCTCCTGTCCTTGTCAGCTGTTTAGGTCATGTCATTTCAGTCATAATTAAATAATTGGAGAGGGGTCAGTCTAAAACAGTGTTTCCCAACTCCAGTCCCCCAACAGTGCGCATTTTTGTTGTGGCCCCAGACAAGCACACCTGATTCTACTTGTCAACTATTGAATCAGGCGAGTTAGCCTGGGGCTACAACAACGTGTGTTGTTGGGGGTACTGGAGAACTGGAGATGGGAAACCCTGGTCTAAGACAACTCATTTGACTGAGAAAATATGTACCTTGAAGCATGTTGCCATGGTGCTCTCACTACTACCTCTGCCAACTGCTGTAGGGGTGTTAATATTTTGTAGGAATCATTGACTTGGAGAACACAGGCTCCAACCCTGTCAGACAGTGAAGACCCAGGTGAATGCTACACATTGGTCATTAAAACACTTGTATACCTGTCTTTGGAGGGCCTTTGTACCCAGACTAAAACCTAGGGAAATGGATCCCTCACCCAGTAGTGTGGAGACAGCCTCCACCCCTCCGTTGTAGACGTGTTTGTTCTCCGTGGCGGGGTACACCTTGTTCCACAGGACATGGACGTACAACAGCACCAGGTAGTAGCCAGCGGAGTTGAATACCCACCACAGGCTCCACAGTCTCAGGCTGGGCCTCCGCGGCATGTTCCTCAGCTCCGTCAGCATCTGAATAAACACTGAGTCCCTCCAGGAGGAACCAGAGCTGAGGGGGGCCAGGGAGGGTGTGTCACCTGAACCCAAGTCCGCTTCACCCTGCTTCATCCTGGCCAGCTCTGACTGGGCGGCAGCCTGCTCCTGGAGGTTCCTCTGGGCAGCGTGGTGGGCCCTGTTGAAGAACAGGGACCTCTTGGGCCAGGGCAGGCAGCAGGAGAGCACCAGGCCGAAGGACACCAAGGCCAAGGAGACAACACTGAGCGTGGCGAAGGAGAGCCTGCCCACGGATATCAGCACCTGGCCCAGCACCGAGCTGGCAAACACCCCCATGAGGACGCAAGAGCGTGAGTAGCTGGCCACGCGTTGGTAGAGCTCTGGGGTGACCAGGGAGAAGATATAGGAGGAGTAAGCCACGCGTGCTGCCATGGTGATGCCGTAGAAGAACTCCATGAACTGCATCTCTAAGAGAGAGGAGCCCAGGAGGAGGAGGAGCCAGATGGCCACGTGGCTGAGGCTGGAGAGGACCAGGACGGGCTTGTAACGCAAGACGTCTGTCAAGAGGAAGACTGGCACCAGCACCGCCATGTAGGAGTAGGACAGAATCGGGTTGATCTCATTGGTCACCTGGAGGAAGAGAATGGCGGGTATGAGAGGGGAGACCACATAGAAGAGAGAGGACTACATAGAATCCAATTCTCCTTGTAAAAAGTTGCAGCTGAAGGCTCTATAAACATGCCGGCAGGTGTTCTCAAATTGCGTATTTAGGCTAGTTTCCTGAGAGTCCTCGAACACTGACAAATGCACATACCTCATATGCTGTTCAGAATAACCTTGTCGCTGTGCTGACACCTTTTGCCAATGCAACAACGTTAATCCCCTCTACAGGAAATGAGGGGAGCAAAAACCTTCACTGATCCCCTTCATTGGAACTAATGCTACATTGTAGGCAAGGACACCTTCCAATGAGACTGCAGACGTCAGGCCATTAGGTTCATTAGTTGATACTGAGCCAGACAAGCCTACAGTAACCAATCAGAAAAAGACTCTGGCCTAATTTGTAGGAATGTGAACTCTGACCATACTGAGGAGGGGTTACTGCACTCACACTGTGATAGCCTTATTACAGTCCAGTGGGTTCCATGACTAAGGAACACTGGTTCAATTACTTTAGGATAGAGCGGTTGTAGTTCAAGCTCCTAGTATAAATTCAGATGGAACACGTGTCAGCTGATATAGCTTATATCAGGGTTGTCCTTCTACGTGACATACAAGGCTATAGCCTCCAGCGCAGGACATTGTCTTTCATATCCCTCAAAATCAATTGGGCCTCAGGTCAAACTGACATGCCCTGGCCTTTAAATATTTACATTTAACCTTTATTTAACTAGGCAAGTCAGTTAAATAAAGGTTAAATACATTTTTGTTTATTCAGTAGAAGACCGATAGCAATAGTTGACACGACTAACAAAATACTTGTTTACTAAGGAAGAGTGAAGATACGTTTCTCAATCCTTCCTACTAGTGCTCCATCCAGCACTAGTAGGAAGGAGCCAATTTGTTTTCAGCACTTATTTCCCTGACTGATCAAAACTCATTTTCTCATGGCTCTCTCTCATCCCTCTGCAGCAGACATATGGTGAGCAATATGTTTGGAACATCGAATCGCAATGAAATCACAGTATCGAATCGCAATATCGGCACCTAGGTATCGTGATAATATTGTATTGTGAGGTCCCTGGCAATTCCCAGCCCTACTTTGTAATATAAGTTAATCAATTTCTATGATTCCAACAGTTCACCCTAGTATTTTGATCTTTAACATCAAATCTCAACATTTGGTAAGAAAAAACATTTCTCAACTCGATTATTTGCCCACATCGTGCAGCCCTAACTCCTACACATCTACCCACCACTTAAGACACACACACGGATAGTTGCACACACACACTACACACATTGCACACTCATGCAAAACACACCACACCAACATTACAAACTGTTATAGGGGGATGACTGTGCATCACTGACCTGTTCCCTGGTGAAGTTCTTCTCCATGCTGAGCAGGTTTGGTGTTATAAAGGGCTCCCCAGGCTTCAGCTGCACCATAAACCCATAGAAACACAGGAACACCACCGACAACTCCCAGGTCCGGGCGGTCTTGGTCTGGCCGTCTGAGGGGTCCTCAGGTGGGGGAAGAGACACCTCAGGGTCAGGCTCTCCAGGGGAGGTCTCCTTCAGCTCCAGTTCAGCCTCTTCCTCCACAGCCCTGTCCCCACTCACCATAGCGTCTTTGTTCACCATGGTAGTGGCCTGACAGTGGACACTGGGGTCCCAAGTCTACCTCTGACTGTATCAAATGACTAAGTGGTATTGCTATAGTGAAGAGGCTTGCTATAGGAATTTTCATAGAAACCAGAGAGTAGGGCCTAAACCACCAATTCAGATGTTCTAAGCAGACAAGTAGAGATTCCTGTTAGAACTATTCCCTTCCACAGAGGATCCAATGTTACACATTACAGAGGGGGTGAGAGGGAAACTTTTCACAATGACGAACATGGCGGTAAAGTGCTACCTGCAGCGATTTTCATACTGTATGCATGAGAGAATGTCAACCTTTGCTCCATTCCATGGATTAACAATGATTGAAAGCAAGCTAGTTTACAGCTGGACCTCTGGTCATTGCGAACCTGAAAAATACAAGAATGTTTGCAAATAGTCATTCAAAGTTTGTTTTATGCTGTATTCTTCATTATTTTGTGGGATGGTGCTCAACCAAACTCCCTATGTCCAAAGCTGTCCTTTCCAGGCAGGGTCATCAAATCACACGTATTATAGTAACAACCATGGTAAACAACGACCCAAACAGATCTGAGTTGTCAGGTCACGAGTATTATTTGGGTGCAGTCAGCGTATTATAATTTTGTTGTTCTCTGTTGGACTGATTTACTAACTTGGGGTTGACACACTCCAAAAATAGATTCACAACGAACGACTTTTGTGACGTCTACCTCTTGACCAGCTTTTGCATTTCAGTTTACCAAAGCTAAATAGCTTTGTAATTGCAATGCATGCGAGACCAGACATAGTTACTTTAAAAAGTATTCGCTAAAACAGGGGTGCAAGTTCTGCACGCATGGCTGGCACGAGCCATATTCAATGTTAGCTAACTAGTTACGTTTCCAGTCTGGAATACCTAACGTTAGTTAGCTAAAGGTAGCTAAGCTTGTCTGGAAGAGGTAGCTGAGCTTATTTTGATAAACCCCTTGCTATTGAACAATGTCAGAGAGCTAGCTCCAGATAACATCAACTAACCTAGACAATTTAGCTAACGTTAACGGTCTATAGTAGCTGACATTATCCAGCTAATATTAGCTAAATCATGCGAGTTAATATCTTTTTGCAGGGAACATTGGTGAACTTGTTAGCGAGCTGAAGTTGACACCAATAATTGGGTTTTAAAACAATGTACATACAACTTTATACATTGACAAGGAAAGTAGGTAAAACCTACCCCTAAATTCTTCCCCGACTGAACTCGTGTGCGCGCTGTTGTCCAGCTGAATGCATTTCAGAGCAACTGAGTCTGTGAGATTTTGCATGGAACTATGGGGGCTGTAGTTTCTGTCGGTTGAACGGAGATAATCCAAAATGCACCTTAAAATGTATTTAATCAATTAACATTAGTATATCACTCAATGATCAATACTTTTCACTAGTTTCAATACCAATGGCAAATAGGCTACATACTGTATTCCAATATATTAGGACATAATATCACATGAACATTTAATGAATAAAGACAAACACCCTACACAAAACATAGAGCATTCTACTGAGCACGCAACTGAACATTGCCCCATGGATAATCATTGGACCTGACCGTCGCGCGCTGTGAAATCAGGGAGTTCTATTTTTCTGGTCCGGGTTGAACCAAGCAATGGCGCATCATGTCATCGAGGAAAAGCGGGGAGGGAGGAGCGCCCTTCTCAAATCAAACAGCAATCTGCTCCCCTCGGGCAATCGTCCCGAAACATACAACATCTCTTTTCCATAAAAATAAATGTTTGAATGTTCAAACTAGTTTTCATTGGGAAGGCAAATAAAAGCGTTTTTATCGCAATCACTTTTGCACAGAATCCGACTCATCACTAATCCGATGTATCACTCCAATTGCTAAATTACTTCACGTTTGTTAAGAACCGGCTCACGCCCGTCAGGCCGCCCTGTTCCAAAATGAATGCAATCACCTTCACCCGATACAAACTCCCCATCGGGGTAACCCGGGCTAGATAAACGAATCCCCTTTGTGTTAACGTCCATATTAAATCTTTGGAGAGTAGGCTACATGTCGGCGTTACAATGTAACTGAATAAAGTAACGTTGTAATGGTATGAGCAGAAAACGTATGCGAATGTTTGTAAATTTATTTTCGCGTCACGTGTGATCTTTTATATACACATTTGGAATACGTCTAGCAGTATGAATACGCGTGAAAACGGCTGCAACATCATAAACAAACTTCAGCAAATATTTGCAATCTGAGTTTGACCTTTGGTGCTATAAATGAGGGCATAGCAATGGAGTGGTGACTGACTCTCTCCAGTGCGCATGTCACATAAACCTATTGTGCATTTGCCTACTTATTTTTCAAACTGGGTTCTTTTATGGGATTTGGTAGGGTATTTATAACATATTTACTACACATATAAATAGTTATCTTTTTTATTTTTATTTTTATTTCACCTTTATTTAACCAGGTAGGCTAGTTGAGAACAAGTTCTCATTTGCAACTGTGACCTGGCCAAGATAAAGCATAGCAGTGTGAACAGACAACACAGAGTTACACATGGAGTAAACAATAATTAAGTCATTAACACAGTAGAAAAAAAAGAGAGTCTATATACATTGTGTGCAAAAGGCATGAGGAGGTAGGCAAATAATTACAATTTTGCAGATTAAGACTGGAGTGATAAATGATCAGATGGTCATGTACAGGTAGAGATACTGGTGTGCAAAAGAGCAGAAAAGTAAATAAATAAAAACAGTATGGGGATGAGGTAGGTAAAATTGGGTGGGCTATTTACAGATGGACTATGTACAGCTGCAGCGATCGGTTAGCTGCTCAGATAGCAGATGTTTGAAGTTGGTGAGGGAGATAAAAGTTTCCAACTTCAGCGATTTTTGCAATTCGTTCCAGTCACAAGCAGCAGAGAACTGGAACGAAAGGCGGCCAAATGAGGTGTTGGCTTTAGGGATGATCAGTGAGATACACATGCTGGAGCGCGTGCTACGGGTGGGTGTTGCCATCGTGACCAGTGAACTGAGATAAGGCGGAGCTTTACTTAGCATGGACTTGTAGATGACCTGGAACCAGTGGGTCTAGCGACTAATATGTAGCGAGGGCCAGCCGACTAGAGCATACAGGTCGCAGTGGTGGGTGGTATAAGGTGCTTTTGTGACAAAACGGATGGCACTGTGATAAACTGCATCCAGTTTGCTGAGTAGAGTGTTGGAAGCTATTTTGTAGATGACGTCGCCGAAGTCGAGGATCGGTAGGATAGTCAGTTTTACTAGGGTAAGTTTGGCGGCGTGGGTGAAGGAGGCTTTGTTGCGGAATAGAAAGCCGACTCTAGATTTGATTTTCGATTGGAGATGTTTGATATGAGTCTGGAAGGAGAGTTTACAGTCTAGCCAGACACCTAGGTACTTATAGATGTCCACATATTCAAGGTCGGAACCATCCAGGGTGGTGATAATAGTCAGGCGTGCGGGTGCAGGCAGCGAACGGTTGAAAAGCATGCATTTGGTTTTACTAGCGTTTAAGAGCAGTTGGAGGCCACGGAAGGAGTGTTGTATGGCATTGAAGCTCGTTTGGAGATTAGATAGCACAGTGTCCAAGGACGGGCCGGAAGTATATAGAATGGTGTCGTCTGCGTAGAAGTGGATCAGGGAATCGCCCACAGCAAGAGCAACATCATTGATATATACAGAGAAAAGGGTCGGCCCGAGAATTGAACCCTGTGGCACCCCCATAGAGACTGCCAGAGGACCGGACAGCATGCCCTCCGATTTGACACACTGAACTCTGTCTGCAAAGTAGTTGGTGAACCAGGCAAGGCAGTCATCAGAAAAACCGAGGCTACTGAGTCTGCCGATAAGAATATGGTGATTGACAGAGTCGAAAGCCTTGGCAAGGTCGATGAAGACGGCTGCACAGTACTGTCTTTTATCGATGGCCGTTATGATATCGTTTAGTACCTTGAGCGTGGCTGAGGTGCACCCGTGACCGGCTCGGAAACCAGATTGCACAGCGGAGAAGGTATGGTGTGATTCGAGATGGTCAGTGACCTGTTTGTTGACTTGGCTTTCGAAGACCTTAGATAGGCAGGGCAGGATGGATATAGGTCTGTAACAGTTTGGGTCCAGGGTGTCTCCCCCTTTGAAGAGGGGGATGATTGCGGCAGCTTTCCAATCCTAGGGGTTGAGACAATGGCGGCGGATAGTTTCAGAAATAGAGGGTCCAGATTGTCAAGCCCAGCTGATTTGTACGGGTCCAGGTTTTGCAGCTCTTTCAGAACATCTGCTATCTGGATTTGGGTAAAGGAGAACCTGGAGAGGCTTGGGCGAGTAGCTGCGGGGGGGGAGCTGTTGGCCGAGGTTGGAGTAGCCAGGCGGAAGGCATGGCCAGCCGTTGAGAAATGCTTGTTGAAGTTTTTGATAATCATGGATTTATCGGTGGTGACCGTGTTACCTAGCCTCAGTGCAGTGGGCAGCTGGGAGGAGGTGCTCTTGTTCTCCATGGACTTCACAGTGTCCCAGAACTTTTTGGAGTCGGAGCTACAGGATGCAAATTTCTGCCTGAAGAAGCTGGCCTTAGCTTTCCTGACTGACTGCGTGTATTGGTTCCTGACTTCCCTGAACAGTTGCATATCGCAGGGACAATTCGATGCTATTGCAGTCCGCCACAGGATGTTTTTGTGCTGGTCGAGGGCAGTCAGGTCTGGATTGAACCAAGGGCTATATCTGTTCTTAGTTCTGCATTTTTTGAACGGAGCATGCTTATCTAAAATGGTGAGGAAGTTACTTTTAAAGAATGACCAGGCATCCTCAACTGACGGGATGAGGTCAATGTCCTTCCAGGATACCCGGGCCAGGTCGATTAGAAAGGGCTGCTCACAGAAGTGTTTTAGGGAGCGTTTGACAGTGATGAGGGGTGGTCGTTTGACTGCGGCTCCGTAGCGGATACAGGCAATGAGGCAGTGATCGCTGAGATCCTGGTTGAAGACGGCGGAGGTGTATTTGGAGGGCCAGTTGGTCAGGATGACGTCTATGAGGGTGCCCTTGTTTACAGATTTAGGGTTGTATCTGCTGGGTTCCTTGATGATTTGTGTGAGATTGATGGCATCTAGCTTAGATTGTAGGACTGCCGGGGTATTAAGCATATCCCAGTTTAGGTCACCTAACAGAACAAACTCTGAAGCTAGATGGGGGGTGACCTCTGAGTATGGCATGACCAATTTGATTATCACGTGGTTGGTTTTAAGTTAAAAGAACTGCCTCAGGCTACATGGAGAGAATCAGTCCATTGTCACAGCACTTTAAATGTTATGTGATTTAGCCAGTCATGAGATATCTTCTGTGCCCTCAACAGAACCCATAAACACATATCTGGGGATTTGGTTGTCATGCAGTTATCCCAAGGCAGTCCAACAGTGTGCCTTGATTTCATGGACATCACAGCCATAGCTGTGAGGAAGGCCTCACTGCAAATTCTGGATCCATCCAAGACCTGTCTGCATCTAGTGCTATTTCCCAGACAAAGCACTTCCTTCTGTGTCACCTCCTTTGAGAACCAGACCCTAATGTGAAAGGATAGCATGCATGCAAACAGTGGCAGCCATTCTGCTGTATCACTTTCACCCATGAATGTATTCTGCGCTTTCAACTAGGAACTTTCCATCTCTTTCAGATCAGTGGTTATAAGGAATCGGACAGAGGAGGAAATTAGTCTTAGGACATCATTTCCACAACATTTTCCTGTTACCTTGGTTTGACTGTGGCAATATCCTGTATATTATCCACAGCGACCAATACTCATTTCATCGCAGCTGGTAAACCCTGCCTATATTTCCCCTCTGTGCCCATCTTTCCCCTCCCATTTTCTATGAATCTTTTATAGCCATCTCCTGTCCAGTATAGAGGAGGTACATCCTCTACAGCACAGCCTGTCAGCTGTGTTTTATTAGAGGGCTGAGATACTGCTGAATCAGAGGTTTCACCTCTCCTCCCTCTTTAACAATCAACTCTGTACGTGTGTATGCATGCATTCCTGTGTGTGTGTCTGTGTGTGCACGACTGCGTGTGTTCTGTTTTCAGAAATAATGCAACATGTCATGCGTAACCTCCTTTAAGAGGGTAGCCGTACATGAGAATGACTATAGCATGCAGTACAGCACCTGACTGGATCTCAGCTAGTGTTGTAGGGAAGAATGCTGCCTTGTGTTATCACACTGGTTTAGGTGAATCAAAATCTAATCACTCTAATATGTCCCAGGTCAGGGTCTTAAATCACTCACACAGGCTAAGTGCACCTTCCAAATCTGTCATTAAGAGAGAGGGAGTTTCTAAGAGTCCAAAGGCAATTTCTCTGATTGGCTGGATGAGTCATTGCACCTATTGGCCCTGCCTTCAACGTCTCTCATTGGGTTGTGCAGTTTTACAGCTGCCTCTCATTGGGCCAGTAGGAGAGAGTGGGCTGGGTCTTACTCTTGTTCTCTGTGTTTGAGTGTCTGTGGATGAGTAAGACACTCTCTCTCCCATCCTGGGAGTAACTGCTTGTGTTAGTTCCTTTCTGTTGGCTGTGTGAGTGTGTGTTTGGGTGTGTGTGTGAGAGAGAGAAAGGGAGAGAGTAGCATTTACGTTTCACCTCCCTGTCTCCCTGTTCCCTGTCCTTCCTCTCCTCCTCTCTCGTTCCCTCTCCTGGACTACCCCATTGGAACCTAGCCAGACCCCTTCCCTGCCTGGACCCTCCACTCTCCATCCCTGTGACTCTCCTCATCTGTCCATCCCTCCCTCTCCCAGGTCAAGGTAAGCACCACTCTTTCCTATTCAGAATGTGACTTTATCTAGCTTCCTCTAATTTCAGACGTCTGATGAATTACAACCCTGGATAAGTTTACACCATATTGCAGTTTTCTAATCAATCTCAGGTCAGAGATTTTCAAGACAGTTGGCATTGCATACAGCCAGTGATCCTGAAAAGCTCTCTTCCCTTTTTCCTCCTTGGCTGCTGTTCAAAGACGCCTGCTTGCCTGGCCCTTCTTCCTCCATGCAGACCATGGCTCTGGTGAGTCTGCTCAGAGGGAGGCAGGGAGGGAGAGAAAGAAGCAGGGGATTAAAATCAGCCAGCAAGGCCACATGGATTTCATCTACCCAGACTAAGCTCAGTCTAAAAGAGGTCCCTTATCTCTCTCCTCTTTTTTGGTCTTTGAAACATGGGTATCCTGCTCTCTGGGCATGGTAGTCTCACCTCATTTGAAAGTTTAAAATAAAAAGTAAATTCATGCTCGGGTGCAGTGGTGGTTGTTTGTACCAGGCTGACTCGTGTTTTGTTGTTCTTTTAGGCTGTTGTTTTCATAGGCTTTGACCTAATTATCCACAGATGCTCCAACAGTAGGTACAAAACAGTATCCCTACTTCCCCTCTTAGAAATGCATTGTCTCCTGTACTGTGGAGGTTGTGGGAGCACCATTAGCTAGCAAATGGAATTATGATGGACACAGGATAATTGCCTTACCAGATAGTGTAATTACCTGCTAAATTGAATCAAAGCCATGGCCTCACTGTTTCCCTTCTGTAAACAGGGTTTAGAGGGAAGGCATGCTGACTTGTACTGAGGATGGACAGGATGTGCTCTGCTGGCTGTCTGATTGGACTTCCTGTTTTGAATCTAGTTAGGAGGGAGGGCTGAGTGTGTTGATGTACTCCCTCAAACAAATATTGTTCTGTATACATACGACTGTGCTTTTACTAGCCAGTTAGAACCAGCACATTGTAACTACTGTGACCTGCATGTGATACCGGTTTGTTGGGGTCATCTTGACTAATTTCAACTGGTGGTGATTGTACAAATATTCTCATGGCATCTTGTTTTATTAGATGCATAGCTACTTGTACTAGAAACAAACAGAGTCAAATAAATGTTGACATTTTCCCCCTTACAAGCTTCACACGTCTTTGTTAACAATCCAACGACTGTTGTTTGGAGTAAGAACACAAGGTTGCGGTGTCTATGGCTTGAAAAGTCGAGAGACCAAACGGTTTGCCAATAGTGCTGTTAACATTGTATCCTTGACTTCTCAGTTGCCCTCTGTCTGCATAGTAGGACAGCAGAGTTCAAAAGACATTAAAGATCCAGAACCTGCCATTCAGGCAGTACTGTGTCTTATTGTTCCATTGTCAACCTCTCAATAGGATGGATTCATGTTTTTTAACGAGTGTGGGAAATGCAGCTCAATAATGTGACATTTATTGAAACCATAAGAATAGTTAAATTATTATAATAACTCTGATTTGTGCAGGTGTTTGCAGTGGAGCCGTATCATGTTGTAATCTATGTTCAGTATCTGCTCTATGCATCCATAGTACTGTAGCTCTGAAACATACCTGCTGTGTACATGCCTCAGGGTTTTGGCAGTTCCATTTACTCCCATATGGCTCTACAACAAGGAGCTGACATGAGCTGTTTTATCAGGTGTAAGGAGGAAAACTGATGATGATGGCTTATAGAACTCAGGGCCCCAAATGGAACAGAAAACACAGCCGTATGGAATTTGGAGGACATTTTGACAGATTTGACGTGTAAGTGTTTGTGCGTGTGCATGCTAGCACCTTCTTGTGTACAGTAGGATGGCATGTTGATAAATGTGTATTGTCCTGTCAACAATAAGGAAGGAATGACTTTACTTAACCATTGATGGACGTTAGGGATGATACAATAGCTTCTCATTACCACACCTCTGTGTTCAATAGGCTCATTAGGTTGTATTCTATTCCTCCTGCACCCATTTGCACCATAACTCATAACAGGATGTAGTGTAAGTGATACTCTGGCCTAAGAGAGAAACCTGAGTCCTCTCTCTGTTCACTGGCCACACAGAGGAGAGTTATGGCCTGGAAAATCGAGATATATTTTTCTCAGAGGAATACAATCTATCTTTCTGTTTGTCCTTTCTTTCTTTCTTTCTTTCCTTTCTTTCTTTCTTTCTTTCTCTCTCTCTCTCTCCTTTCTCTCTCTCTCTCTCTCTCTCTCTCTCTCTCTCTCTCTCTCTCTCTCTCTCTCTCTCTCTCTCTCTCTCTCTCTCTCTCTCTCTCCTTCCCTCCATAACCTGGTTTGACAACCATTAGTCAGTTTTATGATGTTGACGGGAGGATTATAGACGGCTCACTGTTAGCTCACTGTTTCCTTTAGACACATTTCCTCCTAAGCATCTGCAGGTGCAGCACATGGAGTTGAAAGAGCAACTGATGATTGTCACCGCAGCTTCTTACAGTAAGCCGAGCCACTCTCCCTGATCGCTCTCTCTTTGGGAAGGAGGGGGTAAAGATGAGTACGAAGCACAGAATACCTAGGGGACGAGGATGTGTAAAATATAATTTGTCTTCATCTAATACGTGATGCTGTTTTGTCATGTGTCTATGCAAGCCTTGTCTGTCCCTGTTTGGTACACAAGCATTTCTGGAGAGAATGGATTGTCTGGCCGTCTCGGTTGACACGCACATGACAAAGTTGTTGTTGAAACAACCTTGTGCAAATAATCTGCACTTCCAGGTTAGCTACAGTACATATTAACTATACACACCTATAGATGTAGAATAGGATCAGAGACGAAGGCAGACATCTCAGTACTCTCTTTGAGCTGTTGTATTTCTGCCTGTATTATAGAATTAACTGAGTAGACCGGAACAGGGCATTCGCCTCAGACTGATATGGAAATCATGTTATACACACTATTTTGTCTTATGGAATTCAGTCTCATTTCAAAGCATTGCATTTTGGTTGATACCGCAGCCCTTGTGACTGTTGTTGTCAGAAAGGGTCAAGTTATACTGCAGCCCTTATGACTGTGTGGTTCACAGGGTAAAGTTGCACGTACTAACAGACATAATTTCAGTACTTAAACCAACATTGTTTTTTCATCACTAACATACTCTTACTAGTGGCCTTTACGGTGTTGATGTCAAAGCAACGTATAATTAGAGAGCAGGGATATTTCTCTCAGCAAGAGGTTGAAAGAGGGAGAAAATGGAGGGAGGAAATAAAGAGGTAGATGATTACTTTAAAGGGGCAATCCACAGTTGAAATAATAAAGCGTTTTCCCCCACTTATGTTTGGTAAAAGGCTCAGGGATGTGCCTGGAGAAATGTTACCACTTTCAAATTCATAGACAGAGATATAGATGCAAGGATCGACCAACCAAGATATCAACATTATAGTTTTAAGCATGCACTGTTTGTTTACAAGTACAATGTTTACAAACATTGGAGTTAAACAAGTTTATATTTTGTGGTTCTGATGGAGTACGGTAGTTGAACTAAGCTCATAAGTTATGTTATTCAAGAATCAATGGGTACATATCATACGTCCATATGTCCAAAAATTTACAGTTGAAGTCGGAAGTTTACATACACCTTAGCCAAATACATTTAAACTCAGTTTTTCACACTTCCTGACATTTAATCCTAGTAAAAGGTCAGTTAGGATCACCACTTTATTTTAAGAATGTGAAATGTCAGAATAATAGAAGAGAGAATGATTATTTCAGATTAGATTTATTTCATCACATTCCCAGTGGGTCAGAACACTCAATTAGTATTTGGTAGCATTGCCTTTAAATTGTTTACCCTGTTATGGCTGCTGCGAAATTTCGCAGCTTTTTGTTAAAAATCGCGCAACATTTCAACGTCCTGCTAGTCATGCCAGGAATATAGTATATGCATATGATTAGTATGTGTGCATAGAAAACACTCTGAAGTTTCTAAAACTGGTTCAATGATGTCTGTGACTATAACAGAACGAGTTCCGTGGTCAAAATCGCAAGGAAACCTGATCACAAAATCGACGAAGAAAAAATCCATCCGCCAGTCTTTGTATTGTCTATTGCACGCTATAATAGATGGAGATGGGCTTGCAGTTCCTACAGCTTCCACATGATGTCGCCAGTGTTGTGATTTCTAGGCAACTTGATCCTTGGTCAGATGAGTAATAGGCACAACCTGTCTTCGGGAACACAGCTGGAAAAAATGGAAGGGGGAAAGTGGACTTCGTTTTCCAAACTTGTTGCTATTGAATACAGATCGCTCCGTGATCAATTTGATCATTTATTAACGTTTATTAATACCTAAAGTTGGATTACAGAAGTAGTTTGAAATGTTTTGTCAAAGTTTATAGGCAACTTTTTTAATTTAAAAAAATGACGTTGCGTTGGGAAACGTGACTTTTTTCCTGGATTTCACGGTGTTCATAAATGGACATTTTGGGTATATATGGACCGATTTAATAAAAAAAAAAAAGACCCAATTGTGATGTTTATGGGACATATAGGAGTGCCAACAAAGAAGCTCGTCAAAGGAAATGAATGTTTTATATTTTATTTCTGCGTTTTGTGTAGCGCCGGCTACGCTAATTTCTTTGTTTACGTCCCCTTGTGTGTTTCTGGGGGCTGCATGCTATCAGATAATAGCTTCTCATGCTTTCGCCGAAAAGCATTTTACAAATCTGACATGTTGGCTAGATTCAGAACGAGTGTGGCTTTAATTGAGTACCTTGTATGTGTGTTTTAATGGAAGTTTGAGTTGTATCGTGTACTATTAGTTGGCGCTCTGGAATGTCCGCTGATTTGGTCCCTGTACAGGTACAGCAGCCATAACAGGTTTTAACTTGGGTCAAAGTGTCGGGTTCTTCCACAAGCTTCCCACAATAGGTTTGGTGAAGTTGGCCCATTCCTCCTCACAGAGCTGGTGTAACTGAGTCAGGTTTGTAGGCCTCCTTGCTCGCACACGCTTTTTCAGTTCTGCCCACAAATTTTCTATGGGATTGAGGTCAGGGCTTTGTGATGGCTACTCTAATACCATGACTTCGTTGTCCTTAAGCCATTTTGCCACAACTTTGGAAGTATGCTTGGGGTCATTGTCCATTTGGAAGACCCATTTGCGACCAAGCTTTAACTTCCTGACTGATGTCTTGAGATGTTGCTTCAATATATCCACATAATTTTCTTTCCTCATGATCCCATCTATTTTGTGAAGTGCACCAGTCCCTCCTGCAACAAAGCACTCCCACAACATGATGCTGCCACCCCGTGCTTCACGGTTGGGATGGTGATCTTCGGCTTGCAAGCATCCCCCTTTTTGGTGGTGGTCATTATGGTGATGGTCATTATGACCAAACAGTTCTATTTTTGTTTCATCAGACCAGAGTACATTTCTCCAAAAAGTATGATCTTTGTCCCCATGTGCAGTTGGAAACCCTAGTCTGGCTTTTTTATGGAGGTTTTGGAGAAGGGGCCTCTTCCTTGCTGAGCGGCCTTTCAGGTTATGTCGATATAGGACTCGTTTTACTGTAGATATATGTACTTTTGTACCGGTTTTCTCCAGCATCTTCACAAGGTCCTTTGCTGTTGTTCTGGGATTGATTTTCACTTTTCGCACCAAAGTACGTTCATCTCTAGGAGACAGAACGTGTCTCCTTCCTGAGCGGTATGACAGCTGCGTGGTCCCATGGTGTTTATACTTTTACTATTGTTTGTACAGATGAACGTGGTACCTTCAGTCATTTGCAAATTTCTCCCAAGGATGAACCAGACTTGTGGAGGTCTACAATTATTTTTCTTGGCTAATTTCTTTTGATTTTCCCATGATGTCAAGCAAAGAGGCACTGAGTTTGAAGGTAGGCCTTGAAATACATCCTCCAATTGACTCAAATTATGTCCATTGGCCTATCAGAAGCTTCTAATGCCATGACATAATTTTCTGGACTTTTCCAAGCTGTTTAAAGGCACAGTCAACTTAGTGTATGTAAACTTCTGACCCACTGGAATTGTGATACAGTGAATTACAAGTGAAATAATCTGTCTGTAAACAGTTGTTGGAAAAATTACTTGTGTCATGAACAAAGTAGATGACTTGCCAAAACTATAGTTCGTTAACAAAAACGTTTTTGGAGTGGTTGAAAAACAAGTTTTAATGACTCCTAAGTGTATGTAAACTTCTGACTTCAACTGTATGTAGCAACTGCAGATTGCCCCTTTAAGGTAGAGAAAGTGGGAAGGGGCAGAAGACAGACAGCACAGGACTTCCTTTTAGAAGTCATAAAATATGAAACAGTCTGATTCATCGTGGTAGGCTTTGCTAAGAAGCTTCTGATGTAATAGCATATTGCATTCAGAGCATTTCTGTCCTCAGTCCAACAGTGAGTTGTATTTGTACACAGCGACCAACAGAGGGCACTGTTATCCTGTTGAAACAGCAGCCACAGCGGTAAAATTACTAGTTTCCTCTGGCAGGCCAAGCACATTGAACACACACGACTTGTCCTAAACCACCCTCAGAGTGGCAGGTTATCATTGCGTTATGTGCAATTGATGTTGACGACATCCGCTGACCTCCCACTGTCTAGCCGACTATCTAATCAAGATCTAGAGACAATGTCATCATCTATATTATGGTCAATTCTATCTAAAGCATTTCAGGGGTCCAATGGAGGAAATCAGAAATAATAATGGAAAAGCGGTTGATTGAGATAGTCAATGTTCAATGAAAAGTCACATTTAACCCCTGCCTGCAAATGTTTGACTCTTTCTCTCGTCTCCGGGTGGATCAGAAGTGGAGAGCTGGAATCTTCTGGAATGTGGGATAAGACAGGGTCCCATGACATGGACCCCTCTTTGGTAAGAACAGCATGATCTTCTGACATTACCCATTAGGCTGATAATCAACACACACACACGCCTACACCCAAGGCCTATACCCAAGGCATGCACCGAAGGCCTACACCCAAGGCCTACACCCAAGGCCTACACCCAAGGCCTATACCCAAGGCCTATACCCAAGGCCTACACCCAAGGCATATACCCAAGGCCTACACCCAAGGCCTAAACCCAAGGCCTATACCCAAGGCCTACACCCAAAGCCTACACCCAAGGCCTACGCCCAAGGCCTACACCCAAGGCCTATACCCAAGGCCTACACCCAAGGCCTATACCCAAGGCCTATACCCAAGGCCTACACCCAAAGCCTACATCCAAGGCCTATACCCAAGCTGTTGCAGAGTTTAATGTGTAGTGCCAGGGTTGCAAAGGGCCATCTCTGAGGGTCTGGTGACTTTCTTTGCATCTCGCCTCTGCCTGTTTGTTGTGCCACTGTCAACACACACGCACGCACGCACGCACACACACACACACACACACACACACACACACACACACACACACACACACACACACACACACACACACACACACACACACACACACACACACACACACACACACACACACACACACACACACACACACACACACACACACGCATACACTTTTTCACACAATATAAGGAGGCTGTTATTTTCAGCTGCAGCAGAAGGGAATGCTACTAATTAGAGTTTTTGTTGAGTTTACTAATGATGAAAGTCATTTAAGCATACACTAATGGTGTAGGTCCACATACTGTATGGTGTTTGTTCTGCCTTTTAGCCAGGGGTGGACTGACCATCTGGCATTTCGGGCAAATGCCAGATGGGCTGGTCCAGTTTTAGCCCATTGGGCCTGTCTAACTTGGGTTTGTTGTGCAAAATTATCTTTATCTGAATAATATAGGTGGCCTCAAGGAATAAAATGGGCCGTTGTGGGGCCTCAAGAAAAAAAAATGGGCCTTCATGCAGGCCTCAAGGAAAAATATGGGCCAATATGTTAAAAATGCCAGAGCCGATTTCGGGCCCCAGTTTCATTATCTTTGACCTAGAAGTGGAGGCTTTCACCTACTGGAGAAATACTAATAGATTAGATGTTCCATAACCTGTAGGTAAGTAGGAATGGTTCTGAACGGATAGTTCATCACTTCTGCTCTTTTCTATAACCTGTAAGGAACACTATATATGGTCTATTCTTGGCATGTAGGTTTCTTACTTATGGTTGGCACAAATTGAGATATGGGGAGGGGAATGGGCAGGTTATACTGTGTGCAAATTAATTACTGTAGTATTTATATAGTTTAAAAACTGTAGTGTTTTTGCAGATATTACTGTAGTTTTTACTGTTGACTATAGTATACTATAGTATTTCTTATTGTATTCTACGATGTACTACAACATGATATACTACACATGATCGAGGCATACTTCAGTGTGTGGTATAGTATTCTACAGTATACTAGAGTTTACTACAAAATGATATAGTAAGTACTGTAGTACTCTCTAGTAAACTGAAGCATTTTTTCATGTGGGCTGAAATTATTTATTTTGCAGTATGCTCTATTTTACAATACAGCGTTTCAGTCATATATTTTCAAATATATCTGGAATTTAAAAAAAAAAGTGGTAACAGTTGTATGTATGTATTCTTAATGGTTCGTATGTTTTCCTCCTCTCTCTAGAATGGGTTGATGCTGGTCCTGCTGGAGCTGATGATCTGAACCAGTCTGTCAGCCACCGAGCTCCCCCTCCTCCAAACACAACCACTGCCCATGTCCTGATCCCAGTGGTCCAGTTTGTCTGTGGTAAGTCCCTCCTTACCCCTCCCCTGCCCTCCCTCCCCTGCCCTGCCCACTCCTCTTTAGTTTTTTTCTATTAAAAGCACATTAAGTCTATGCTTAACTAAAGACGTCCAGTGCAGTCCATAGGCCTATACCCAAGGCCTATACCCAAGGCCTATACCCGAGGCCAACACCCGAGGTCTACACCCGAGGCCTACACCCAAGGCCTACACCCAAGGCCTACACCCAAGGCCTATACCCAAGGCCTATACCCAAGGCATGCCTACACCCAAGGCCTACACCCAAGGCCTATACCCAAGGCATGCACCGAAGGCCTACACCCAAGGCCTACACCCAAGGCCTACACCCAAGGCCTACACCCAAGGCCTATACCCAAGGCCTACACCCAAGGCATATACCCAAGGCCTACACCCAAGGCCTAAACCCAAGGCCTATACCCAAGGCCTACACCCAAAGCCTACACCCAAGGCCTACGCCCAAGGCCTACACCCAAGGCCTATACCCAAGGCCTACACCCAAGGCCTATACCCAAGGCCTATACCCAAGGCCTACACCCAAAGCCTACATCCAAGGCCTATACCCAAGCTGTTGCAGAGTTTAATGTGTAGTGCCAGGGTTGCAAAGGGCCATCTCTGAGGGTCTGGTGACTTTCTTTGCATCTCGCCTCTGCCTGTTTGTTGTGCCACTGTCAACACACACGCACGCACGCACGCACACACACACACACACACACACACACACACACACACACACACACACACACACACACACACACACACACACACACACACACACACACACACACACACACACACACACACACACACTGAAGACACACACACACACACACACACACACACACACACACACACACACACTGGGGCTAAGGCCACTCTCCGTCTGACACCCAGGGTAATTTGTGTCCTTTGTCACCGCAACTGGCTCTGCCACACTGGCAGCTTTAGCTTACAGCCAGTCAGTGCAGGAGTGTGCAAGTGCAGGCATTTGTGTGTAATTTCTTGTGCATTTGGTGCCTGTGTGTGTGGTCTGTAGCCTACTTGTCAGGGATAAACATGTGTCCTAGTCTCCAAGCTTTAAGTGCTCACTGTGCCACACAAGTGTGTGGTGAATGGGGATACGTACAGTATGATTAGAAGCCTCTTACTTGGGCCCTTCTGTGATGTATTCTAGTGTTTGTATAGTCGTCCATGTCACCAAGCTATGAGATTGAAGACCTACGGGTGAGAACATGCCACCTCCCTCTGTACATGTGGGTGAGTTGCTCCGGGTGCCAGTTCAACTGACGTGGTCAAGTTCAATCTATATCACACTCATGTGTCGGCAGTATTAGACAGTGTTTCCATTGACCCCAGGATCAACAGCGCAGGTATAAACAGGCACACACACACACACATCTCTCTCAACTACCAGCAAAATGTACACAGTCATGAATCATCTCAAAACAAGTGATGTATGCTTCAGATACCCTACGAGAAGACAGCCGAAGAGAGAGAGGGAGGAGAAAAAAGAGAGAGAGGAGGGAAAGGAGACAGTAGAACACAGAGAGAGAGAGACCCTAGAGCATGGTACATGTAGCTTTATCCATCTAAACACAAAGGGAGACAAAGTCCCCTCTCTCTTCTGTGCCCTCTGCAGATCCTTAATGGAAGAGACAGATATTACAGACTACAACTAGTGCTTCCACTAGCTGCACCCCGCAGTACTCTGACTGGTTATAATCTCTGTCCTATATCCATGGTGATGCAGTATTCTGGCTGGTTATAGTCTCTGTCCTGTATCCATGGTGATGCAGTACTCTGGCTGGTTATAGTCTCTGTCCTATATCCATGGTGATGCAGTACTTTGGCTGGTTATAATCTCTGTCCTATATCCATGGTGGTGCAATACTCTGGCTGGTTATAGTCTCTGTCCTGTATTCATGGTGGTGCTGTACTTTGGCTGGTTATAATCTCTGTCCTATATCCATGGTGGTGCAATACTCTGGCTGGTTATAGTCTCTGTCCTGTATCCATGGTGATGCAGTACTCTGGCTGGTTATAATCTCTGTCCTATATCCATGGTGATGCAGTACTCTGGCTGGTTATAGTCTCTGTCCTGTATTCATGGTGGTGCTGTACTTTGGCTGGTTATAATCTCTGTCCTATATCCATGGTGGTGCAGTACTCTGGCTGGTTATAATCTCTGTCCTTTATCCATGGTGGTGCAGTACTCTGGCTGGTTATAATCTCTGTCCTATATCCATGGTGGTGCAGTATTCTGGCTGGTTATAATCTCTGTCCTATATCCATGGTGATGCAGTACTCTGGCTGGTTATAATCTCTGTCCTATATCCATGGTGGTGCAGTATTCTGGCTGGTTATAATCTCTGTCCTGTATCCATGGTGGTGCAGTACTCTGGCTGGTTATAATCTCTGTCCTATATCCATGGTGGTGCAGTATTCTGGCTGGTTATAATCTCTGTCCTATATCCATGGTGATGCAGTACTCTGGCTGGTTATAATCTGTTTTATATCCATGGTGGTGCAGTATTCTGGCTGGTTATAATCTCTGTCCTGTATTCATGGTGGTGCAGTACTCTGGCTGGTTATAATCTCTGTTCTATATCCATGGTGGTGCAGTATTCTGGCTGGTTATAATCTCTGTCCTATATCCATGGTGATGCAGTACTCTGGCTGGTTATAATCTCTGTCCTATATCCATGGTGGTGCAGTATTCTGGCTGGTTATAATCTCTGTCCTGTATCAATGGTGGTGCAGTATTCTGGCTGGTATAAATCTCTGTCCTATATCCATGGTGATGCAGTACTCTGGCTGGTTATAATCTCTGTCCTTTATCCATGGTGATGCAGTACTATGGCTGGTTATAATCTCTGTCCTATATCCATGGTGATGCAGTACTCTGGCTGGTTATAGTCTCTGTCCTATATCCATGGTGATGCAGTACTCTGGCTGTTTATAATCTCTGTCCTGTATCCATGGTGATGCAGTACTCTGGCTGGTTATAGTCTCTGTCCTATATCCATGGTGATGCAGTACTCTGGCTGTTTATAATCTCTGTCCTGTATCCATGGTGGTGCAGTACTCTGGCTGTTTATAATCTCTGTCCTGTATCCATGGTGATGCAGTACTCTGGCTGGTAATTATCTCTGTCCTATATCCATGGTGATGCAGTACTCTGGCTGGTTATAATCTCTGTCCTTTATCCATGGTGATGCAGTACTATGGCTGGTTATAATCTCTGTCCTATATCCATGGTGATGCAGTACTCTGGCTGGTTATAGTCTCTGTCCTATATCCATGGTGGTGCAGTATTCTGGCTGGTTATAATCTCTGTCCTATATCCATGGTGATGCAGTACTCTGGCTGGTTATAATCTCTGTCCTATATCCATGGTGGTGCAGTATTCTGGCTGGTTATAATCTCTGTCCTGTATCCATGGTGGTGCAGTACTCTGGCTGGTAATTATCTCTGTCCTATATCCATGGTGGTGCAGTACTCTGGCTGGTTATAATCTCTGTCCTGCATCCATGGTGGTGCAGTACTCTGGCTGGTAATTATCTCTGTCCTATATCCATAGTGGTGCAGTACTCTGGCTGGTAATTATCTCTGTCCTATATCCATGGTGATGCAGTACTCTGGCTGGTTATAATCTCTGTCCTTTATCCATGGTGATGCAGTACTATGGCTGGTTATAATCTCTGTCCTATATCCATGGTGATGCAGTACTCTGGCTGGTTATAGTCTCTGTCCTATATCCATGGTGATGCAGTACTCTGGCTGTTTATAATCTCTGTCCTGTATCCATGGTGATGCAGTACTCTGGCTGGTTATAGTCTCTGTCCTATATCCATGGTGATGCAGTACTCTGGCTGTTTATAATCTCTGTCCTGTATCCATGGTGATGCAGTACTCTGGCTGTTTATAATCTCTGTCCTGTATCCATGGTGATGCAGTACTCTGGCTGGTAATTATCTCTGTCCTATATCCATGGTGATGCAGTACTCTGGCTGGTTATAATCTCTGTCCTTTATCCATGGTGATGCAGTACTATGGCTGGTTATAATCTCTGTCCTATATCCATGGTGATGCAGTACTCTGGCTGGTTATAGTCTCTGTCCTATATCCATGGTGATGCAGTACTCTGGCTGTTTATAATCTCTGTCCTGTATCCATGGTGATGCAGTACTCTGGCTGTTTATAATCTCTGTCCTGTATCCATGGTGGTACAGTACTCTGGCTGGTTATAATCTCTGTCCTGTATCCATGGTGGTGCAGTACTCGGGCTGGTAATTATCTCTGTCCTATATCCATGGTGGTGCAGTACTCTGGCTGGTTATAATCTCTGTCCTGTATCCATGGTGGTGCAGTACTCTGGCTGGTAATTATCTCTGTCCTATATCCATGGTGGTGCAGTACTCTGGCTGGTTATAATCTCTGTACTATATCCATGGGTGGAGCAGTGCTCTGGCTGGTTATAATCCCTGTCCTATATTCATGGTGGTGCAGTATTCTGGCTGGTTATAATCTCTGTCCTGTATCCATGGTGATGCAGTACTCTGGCTGGTTATAATCTCTGTCCTATATCCATGGTGATGCAGTACTCTGGCTGGTTATAATCTCTGTCCTGTATCCATGGTGATGCAGTACTCTGGCTGGTTATAGTCTCTGTCCTATATCCATGGTGATGCAGTACTCTGGCTGGTTATAGTCTCTGTCCTATATCCATGGTGCTGCAGTAATTTGGCTGGTTATAATCTCTGTCCTGTTGTCCAATATCAATGGTGATGCAGTACTCTGGCTGGTTATAATCTCTTGTCCTATATCCATGGTGATGCAGTACTCTGGCTGGTTATAATATCTGTCCTATATCCATGGTGATGCAGTACTCTGGCTGGTTATAATCCCTGTCCTGTATCCATGGTGATGCAGTACTCTGGCTGGTTATAATATCTGTCCTATATCCATGGTGATGCAGTACTCTGGCTGGTTATAATCCCTGTCCTGTATCCATGGTGATGCAGTACTCTGGCTGGTTATAATCTCTTGTCCTATATCCATGGTGATGCAGTACTCTGGCTGGTTATAATATCTGTCCTATATCCATGGTGATGCAGTACTCTGGCTGGTTATAATCCCTGTCCTGTATCCATGGTGCTGCGGTACTTTGGCTGGTTATAGTCTCTGTCCTGACCTACATGTCTGATGTCATCACATAGCACTAAACCGTTTAACCCACATGTCTGATATCATCACTAATTCTAACTATGGATGGATTTTCCATTAATGTGGTCATTTGATTGGATTAGTGTAACTTGTACTGCATAGGATATGTTATTTAAGCAATAACGCTCAAGGGGTGTGTGGTATATAGTCAATATATCACGTCTAAGGGTTGGTCTTATGCACAACGCAGTGTGGAGTGCCTGTATACAGCCCTTAGCCGTGGTATATTGGCCATATACCACAACCCCCTGAGGTGCCTTATTTCTATTATAAAATGGTTACCAACGTAATTAGAGCAGAAAAAATAAATGTTTTATCATACCAGTGGTATCATACCAGTGGTATACCAGTCTGATATACCACGGCTGTCAGCCAATCAGCATTCAAGGCTTGAACCACCCGGTTTATAATGTTTTATAGAACACAAATCTACAAATCGCGCATTGAGAAATTATGTCTCAAAAACACCAATCTGTTGAGGAGGTGAATAGCGTCAGTGAATGTTGCGTTTGATTAGAAGTTGAAAGGACTATTCCTCTGTATATGCGGACGCTGGCATTACTAAAGGAAGACTACATACGACACATGACACAAGAGACAGATCAACACGGTTAAAGTTCCATTTCACCCCATTCATTATTGGTTTTAGCTGCAAGGCAATGTGGACCCATTACTGGCTGCATTGACCACATCAGTGGAGAGGGTCAGGCCATATTTTCCATTAGGGGCTGGGATTGTTGGTGTGGATTATGGGGCTGTGGGGGCACAAAGGGGAAGGGGAGGCTTTTAGAAAGGGAGGGGAGAGGAAGCAGCCCGGCAGAGGAGGTCTGTTGTTTTGCCTGAGACAGAAAGAAGTGCCATGCACTCTTATCCCCATGGGTGTATAATGCTGGTCATTGGGATGAAAAGATGGTCAAAGATTACACGACTCTATTCTATGATCAATACCGGACATCAGGGCCCAGTTTTTCAAAAGCGATGCCCAGAAATATAAAATGCCTAGAAATAGATTGAGTAGAGCGGGAGTCCCCATTCAAGTCAGTGATACGTCTGTCCTATTCATTCTATTTCTATGGATTTAATCCTATCCAATAGGCGAAATCCATATAGATAACTTTAGAAATACTGGGCCCTTGTTAAACTTGTTAAAGCACCGTTCTGAAATGGAACTTTAACCGTGTTGATCTGTCCCCCCCCCCCCCACACACACACACATAGACACACTCACACAACACTCATTATTTGGTACCTCAGCCCCGCCTCCTTCAGTCACCACGTCAACAATCACTGGCGGGATCGACTGTTCCTCCTGATCCCTCTCCCTCGCTCCCTCTCTCCTTCACGCCCTTCTGCCTCCATCAGCCATGCCTGTTCCTGACAGGGGACTGGGCTGGCTATGGGGAGGGTGCTTCTCCCACCGAGGGGTAGTCTGGGTTGGGCTGGGCTGGGCTGGGCTGGTCACCTTGCTGGAGGCTATGAGGGAAAGTTTACATATAGAAGCAGGCCAGCCAGCCCAGGCCAGAGTGTCCATTGTCCTTCATGTTTGTCTGGTCCCAAACTGAACCTCCATCTCCTCCTCTGGAACTTTCCCTTCATCTGAACCGGTAAGATACTGTATACTGCCTGACCATATGAATACTACTAGGTAAAGAGGTCTTCTACAAGACTCACTCTGGACCTTTTGCATGGACTAGAGATGTAAATATCCCTGCCATCTCAAGCACATAATTAGTATGTGTGGTTGCTATAGGGGTTTGTATATGTTTATAGTAAAACATGCACTGTGACTGCCTTGGGATATGGAGGAATACATTGGTCATGTCCCAATACTCTCAAATGTATTTCCTTCCTTATTTCCTTTCCTTCATGAGCACTGATAGGTGCAACGACTGGGACAGGTTTCCCAGTTCCACAATATCACTTTCACCTATCAAGTCCTTTCAGACCAGTGGGCCCTAAAGGAAGGAGACAAGGAGAGGACGCTGTCTAAACTATGGGGACAAGGCCTTAATAACTTGAGGAAAAATGGTAAAGTTCAAGTCTGTGTCTGTGGGGCTTCCACCATGTACTCTTGGTTTTGAAGGAGAGCCAGCAGCATTGTTTGAATATAAAGCAGATTCCCTGTGACACTGTGCCTCTCTCAGCTTCTTGTGATTCAATGTGGAGCAAATTTAATGCTCTATTTGTGGTATTCTCCCATGGGCCAATCGACAGGCGGGGCGGTAGGGCGGGTGTTTTTTGGGGGATAGATAGATGTTTAGTGTTTAAGAGGACATATTTAAACCGAGATATGCTTCTTGCTTCCCTCTGAACAATTGAAATGTAGGTGGGACACGCTCCTCATTGTTTGTGTTGCCCCTAATCCAATGCCTGTACCCCCGTCGCCCACATCGCCCCCCCTCAAACCCTCCACCCCCTAAACCCTACATTCTGTCTGTGCTGCTGGGGTCCCTGCACAACTGTCCATCTGACACAGGGTTGGATTTTAGCTGGATTGGATAATCTGGACGGGATGCCTCTAAAGCTCCCTGTAATTCCACAAACACTCACACACACACGCAGATTAAAAGCCAGCCGGGAGGAGCCAGGTTGGTTCGAGGGCGGCTGGATGTTACGACAGACATGTGATGTGGGGTTTGGGCTTTGACCTCTGTATCGCCATCTCTCTACCAGCCTCATCCTCCAGGGCGCACAGACCACCACCCCAACCCACAAACCAACCACTAACCCTGGTAGTCCCTTGTCACAGACCACCACCCCAACCCACAAACCCACCACTAACCCTGATAGTCCCTTGTCACAGACGTTGGGGGTCTGTGGGTTTGTGCTGGTGTTCCTTGGCGGTTGTTGTATCTGAAAATACTTTGGGTGTTGTGTTCATGATCAGCAAGAGAAGAAGGCGGTGGGTTGGTGAGTTGGTGGGTTGGTGGGTTGGTGGGTTGGTGAGTGTGTGAGTTGGTGGATTGGTGGGTTGGTGGATTGGTGAGTGTGTGAGTTGGTGGATTGGTGGGTTGGTGAGTTGGTGGATTGGTGGGTTGGTGGGTTTGTGAGTTGGTGGGTTGGTGAGTGTGTGAGTTGGTGGATTGGTGGGTTGGTGAGTTGGTGAGTTGGTGGATTGGTGGGTTGGTGGGTTGGTGAGTTGGTAGGTTGGTGGATTGGTGGATTGGTGAGTGTGTGAGTTGGTGGATTGGTGAGTTGGTGAGTTGGTGAGTTGGTGGATTGGTGGGTTGGTGGGTTTGTGAGTTGGTGGGTTGGTGGGTGTGTGAGTTGGTGGATTGGTGGGTTGGTGAGTTGGTGAGTTGGTGGATTGGTGGGTTGGTGGGTTTGTGAGTTGGTGGGTTGGTGGGTGAACAATTGACCTACAGGACAGGCGAGTGCCTGGGGGTGGCTATCCAGACTTTGACACCCCGCCTCCGTAGACATGCCCCAATGCCAGTGTGCCTCACTAGGCACCCCCTTTGTTCCGTTTGGGGGTCAGGGAGGGGGGACGGTGACCCCATCCCGCCTCATCATACAGCCTATTTACAGTAGACCACAACATCGTCAGTGTAGTCAGGGTATCACACTGCCACAAATTGTTCGGCTAGGATGCAAGGCTGTTTCATTTCGTCATTTTATTTAGAGAGAGGTCACGGGTTCTCTGTCTCGCCCATGTGATTTGGCCTTTCCAACCAATCAGATATCCCGATTCAGACTGGGCATAGCAAAGGGAAGAGGGAAAAAATCCTTTTCATTCTGTGTTTTTTTAATCTTTTGCGAAACGTCGAAAGTGGTCGGCATCTGTTTAACGCTGCACGAAGGTAATGCCTATTTTTCAGTTTCTAGATCAGGTTTGAGGAAGGCCTCTGATGTGTCCAATGGTCATATTGTTACTATTCAAATATGTATTTATTTTTATAAACATATATGGTGGAAATGTAAAATAGTGCAATTGACTGTATCATATGCACGTACAGTAGGCTAGTGTTAAACCATATGTAAAAAAGGCTTCATGGGTAGTCTCCTGGCTTTAAACTGGCAGCAGGAGATATTGGCCAATGTTGAGTTGGGAAATGTCTTCAATAATTAATGAATGTCTGTAGAGTTATCGTTAAGTGGCGCGGGAACAGCAGCCGTTGACATGTTGCGAGTTTATTATCTCAATCCCATCGTTATTTGAAACCCCTTTGTTTTGTAATACAGTGGACATCGATCTGACTCCATTGTTTTAGCCGTTGCTCTTAGTGTGTCCTCCATTAGGCAAATACAAAGGGTGTTGCGACCCCATGCGTGTGCTGTGAAAGTATTTCTGTATTCCCTTGAGAATCGCCGGTTAGCTTGTTGGTTGGTTGGACCCCTCTCTTTGTGGTCCCTCCATGTTCCCTGCTATTGACTCACCCTTGTGATCGTATAAATTGGGGCTAATTGTTTAATGGAATTATCGGTTAATTGTTCCTTTAAGGTGGGTTCTAATGACATTGTGATGTTTTGCAGATCAGAAGTGGCGTCGTTCTATTGCGATAGGTTCCGCTGACCTTGTCCACACTGAATGGTAACAGAACCTGATAGCCCATGAGATGGATGTATCTAGTCCTCACGACCATTATCCCAATCATCCTCACTATCAAATTAGCTCTCTTGATGGTGTTCTTGGTCTGTAGGAACAGTCAACGTGTCATTTGGCATTATCGCTAATTCATGTGAACCGTGGGATTGAACTAAGGAAGCACCAGATCATTAGAATGTACGTTTCCTCCGTAATGGTTAGGACAGGTATTAAAAGATCACATAATTGTTCAAATATTGCATAATCGACATCTCAAATAACAATACCAAAGGCTGGCACTATTTTTTGTTGTTGAAATTATCAAATTAATATTTGTATTGGAATTTAGAAAATGAAATATCATTGTAATCTATCAAGGAAGTAAAAATACTACGATCAAAAATTATATTATAGAATTTCAAAATTATTTAAAAAAAAGATGTGTGTATGTACACTCGACCCATTTAACATGACTGTGATCTGTAAATCCATGCATGCTCATTCAGCCTTGACTTAGTGACAAGCTGTGATCTCATGTACATTTGTGGGAAATCTAAGATGGCCGACCGCATGCTCTTCTTTTACCACCACAGCCACGGTACAACATGGTATGCTACAACGCAAAACGGGGTCGACATTCTCTATCCCGTCATAGGCAATGGCACATTTTACAACCCCATTTTGTGATTGGATTCTAATTAGGGGACAGTGACAAGTGTTTTTGTGGCCACCCATGCCCCATCCCTCTCTTCTCTCCAGTGTCGCCTGGCCTGGTGAGGTCACTACACAGTGAGAGGGAGTGAGTGGTCGCCCCCGTTTTGACTGTGATGTAGGCTGAGGTCTCAGCGAGGGGGTGGCTGATCTAGAGTGACAGCTCTAGAGTGTAATGTCACAGCCGGGTAGAGGAGAGGACGCCCACTCCCCACCTCCCCCTTCTCCCCCCAATCACACGGCAACAAAAGCCTAGTTAGCGTCAGATGAGACCAGAGCTGCTGTTCACATCTCAGTGTCCTGCATCTACAACACATTCTATTCTATTCTATATTCATTGTCCCCCATGTAAGAGTTTCTTTTTCAAAGGAAGATCTGACAACTTGGGTGGGTGCAATTCTGTCTCTGGCCACTTCGGTACAACAACAAGTATATTTGGTTATTTTATTTTCCAACAGCAACACAAGTTCAACTTGAATATCTAATGTCAACATGTACTTCTCTGCTGTCCACTGTGGCCCTTACTTACTGACAGCAGGGCATTTTGAATCCAGCATTCCAATCTATTAGAAGTAGAATGGTGATTTTAGTGACAGGCTCAGTCATGCAGGAGACGGTTCTGCCTGAGTCATGAAAGTAGATGGAGTTCTTCATATGGGGTTTCCTTCTGTGACTTCCTCATGGTATTGAGGATACATAGGACATCCTTAAGGCTCAACATAGGCCGTCTAAAAGGTTAGAGGTGAGAGGTGATTGAATCGGCATATCGGTGCTATTTGAGGGTGCTGACTTGCTTTTAGTGAGTAGTTCACTGCAGCTATTTTCCTAATGAAAAGTCTGTTTAGTGCGTTCAGAATGTAGAATGGACTGGATCCCCTGGCTGACATTTCTCTTGGCTCCTCATAACAGATTACAATGCTGCGTCACTCATCTCTTATCTTTGCCAGCAAACGTGGCCAACCAAAGAGAATGCAGCTACGATTTGTGTGCCATGCGTAACATATGTATTCCCCTTTCTAGTTTGCTTGTGTGTTAACGCATGCTCTATTAACACTATGCTTGAGCTCAAAGGTCATTTGTAGAATCGGGGTCAATTAGAGTCGGAGCAGGCCAACATACAGAGTATATGAATGTGGGGTGCACTGCTTGTGAAGAGACAACGTCTTGAGTCACCCTCAGTTTAGTGGTCTCCCTCTCTCTACTGCTTTGGCTTACAAGTGTATGCTTATGGAGGGTTTATATCAAAATCATAACAGCATATCTCTAGCTCGGTGGATTAAAAGGGAACAGATGACGGGGCTTTGGCCTAGATTATACTGCAAGTTCTGTCCTCCATTTTCCCATTCCTCCAGATCTCAGTCTTTTTCTCACGTGCCCTGTAAGAGCCTTTGGCTTGATGTTTCATATAATCAGTCTCTGACTTTGTGGAGATTTTCAAACAAAACACATTTTCCAACACAATCTCCAATCTCTAATAAGGAAATCTTAAAGATGCTGATTGCATGTTCTCTTTGGTCTAAGCTTGAGCAAGCATACAGTACACACATGCACATGCACCAACTCACACACAGCTGACCGGAAGCAGGGAAGGGCAGAGGTGAGGCTGGATAAGGTGAGGCAACACTGCAGAGAAAATTGCTGGCTCATTTCTACAGTGCATGATAAGACTGCAGTGCTGATCCACTTCCAGTCAGTGCGTTCCTTTCTTTTGCCCAGCACTAATCAAGGCATCTGGACGGCCTCTGTCTGTCATTCCCGGGTGATGTCACCCAATTCTCCCAAATATCTTTCTCTCCTTTTTTTCTTTCTTTCCTTCCTGACTGCTGACAGAATCATTTCAGGTGATCAGTGATGGCGTCACTTCTATTTAAGTCTCACCTGTCTCAGTGAGGGGGCCGTGACTGTACTGACTCTGAGATCTCTACTGCCCACCCTCTTCAGATACTGAAGACAGCTATCTTTTCATATTTAGTCAAGTGTTCTCAGTCACTCACAGTCCAGTGGTTCCACATAAGAGGAGGCATCCTCCATTGTTAGCTCTACATTAAAGAGCCAAGGAATGAAAAGAAAGACAGGCAGATGTAAAGCTTCTTCTCCAGGAGTGATGCTGCAGCCTGCTGTCTTTTCTGCACTGGGCTGAGGGCAGGCAGGGCAGCAGACGAAGGGAGAGATGAAAGAAAAGGAAGAGACATTTTGTGCGCGGTGTTGTCCACCCGAGCGTAAAGCGTGATTAATTCAATAGCAGAGCACCATGGAGGAGGAGGCCAGCAGCTCTGCAGCTCTGCAGCTCAACATAGCTCTCTCTGACCCACTTACTAACTACATCAGATGTCACAAGAAATACTGCTCTCTCTCTCTCTACCACTTTCTCTCTCTCTACCTCTTTCTATCTCTATCTCCATCTCTCTCTCTACCTCTTTCTCTCTCTCGATACCTCTTTCCATCTCTATCGCTCTCTCTCCCCCCTCTCTCTCTCTCTCTCTACCACTTTCTCTCTCTCTCTCTACCTCTTTCTATCTCTATCTCCATCTCTCTCTCTACCTCTTTCTCTCTCTCTACCTTTCTCTCTCTATCGCTCCCCCCCTCTCTCTCTCTCTACCACTTTCTCTCTCTCTCTCGCTCTCTCTCTCTCTCTCTCTCTCTCTCTCTCTCTCTCTCTACCACTTTATCTCTCTCTACCTCTTTCTATCTCTCTCTACCACTTTATCTCTCTCTACCACTTTATCTCTCTCTACCTCTTTCTATCTCTCTCTACCACTTTATCTCTCTCTACCTCTTTCTATCTCTCTCTACCACTTTATCTCTCTCTACCTCTCTCTCCCTCTATCTCCCCTTTTCTTTATTTCCAACTTGTTGATGTAATAACTCTGTTAACAGAGAGGATTGAGAATGGTCAACACATACATTGTCCAGAGCACTGAAAATATACTTGAAAACACTATTGGTCGAATGCAGACAATTGGTTTTGATAATGTAGTGTTTGGTCGGATGCATTTATTAACCTTCACTCTGTTGCCTCACTCTTGAATACAGTGGTATTGTGTCCTGAATTGCATACCCTACTAATAGATTCTAATACATAACTGATTGTGCTCAGATTCAAATGTGAACGGTTTGGGATTAAATTAAATATCATTCAACCAAGGGACACAATAGGCACATTTAAAGATAAAACAGGATTTTGGATTTTAAATGTATTTTTTTTTATGCTGCCGCTGTCTCAAATAGACTTCCGTCTGAGAATGGTGCCTCGCCGTTGAAATAAAAAGCAAGTTGACTGGAAGGCATGGATGAATCATGAGTCTGTGACCTAATTCTATTGTGCTGCAGTGGATGAGGGAGAAGGTGGTGGATGGTAGAAGAGCTATTCAAACACACCACCGGGCACACGAGAGAAAATACATTCTCATTTCAGCCACACATGACGACTCTCAGGAGGTGTGGACCCGATTGGAGTCTATATGATTTGTTTTCTGCATGCCGTCTTTTGAAGAATTCTTCAAATACTCAACCCAATTCCAAGGCATTTCCATCACCACGTATGCCTTCACGAAGACCAGAAGTGGTAGCTCCATATAAAGCAGTATTTTTATTACAATACCACAGAGAGTGGTTACATCCTCTCATCTAGTTCCATCACCAAAATACCACAAATAACCCCCGTAACCCCTGGCTCCAGCAGTCCATTGTGCTACGGTCACAACCAGCCCACCACTCCCCACGTGCATCCCCACACCCAACCCCCCTCCTGCACTTGGTTTTAGTGGGTTTATTTCTGTCCCTGGCCAGGCCCTGTGGCAGACCTGCACCACTGGCCTGGCTCTTAAACCCGGATTAAGGCTTTTTATGTAATCTGACCTCTGGGAGATTGGAGAGAGACAGCTGGTTGCAGAACCCTTTCCTCCCTTATCTCAGAGACCTCCCGTTGCCTCCCACTCTCTCCGTTTGGCCTCTCATACAACCTCTGGTTCTCGCTCTTTCCTTCTTTCTTTCTACAACGGGTTGGTCAAAACAAGCATTGTGATTGGTTGAGATGTGTTCTAAACCATACACAAAAAAACAGTTTGGCAGGGGTAAGCCTATGACATAAAAATGGGCATCTTGTTCCATCTGAGAAATCTCTAGGCATCTAGTGTCTCATCGGCCCAGCCAGCCAATTCATTAACTTGGTTTCCACTGCAAAAAGCATCTTGACATTTTTTCCCCATGTTTCTAGCTTATAACATTTGGGTTTTATAACAACAGGTGTTTGTCCAAACATCGCTGTCTGTCTCTTGACATTTGCAACATTGTTTCAATATTGAAATTCGATCTCCACTGTCCTATTAAGAATGAACGTGTCAGGACGAGATGGACATCTTTTCTCAGCCAGTCGAAATCAACATCGTTTTTATGGATACATACAAAGAAATTGAATGCAGACACATTGCTGTTATTCTAGCTGCACGGTTTGACGTGACTGTGTTAGCCGTAGTTGGCTAGCAAGCAAGGGATAAGAACGTTGCCAGCCATCATGGCAACGGAACATTTAGAATGAACGACTTCCCATTCTATATCCATAGATCTAGAACGGGAAATCTTTTCTCAGCCAGTCGAAATCATGAATCAGTATCCTTTGTATGGATATAAATAAAAAACATGAAATGGAGCTACAACTAACCAACCAAACAACATGAAATGGAGCTACAACTAACCAACCAAACAACATGAAATGGAGCTACAACTAACCAACCAAACAACATGAAATGGAGCTACAACTAACCAACCAAACAACATGAAATGGAGCTACAACTAACCAACCAAACAACATGAAATGGAGCTACAACTAACCAACCAAACAACATGAAATGGAGCTACAACTAACCAACCAAACAACATGAAATGGAGCTACAACTAACCAACCAAACAACATGAAATGGAGCTACAACTAACCAACCAAACAACATGAAATGGAGCTACAATTAACCAACACTGTTATGGCCTTCCGAGTCTCTTATGACAGCCTTAGTTCATTTAGTTCTGGGTTCAGGGATTATGGCCTTCCCTGTCCCTATACTTTTATGATGTACAGGTGTAGGATCTTAATTTGATCACCCTTTTGCTGCTCAGTTTCATAATTTACATGAATTCACTGAAAACCAACAGTAACACAACACATATTAACAGTATTGCACTTTTCATGTAGGCTACTTTTGGCCAGCTAATAGCCTAACCACTGATCAAGCAACATTATGGAGTAAACATTCAAATCCTGTTGCTGCAGGATTCTTTTGCTGTGACAATATAGGTCAAATTAAGATCCCAGAGTTAATGATTGTCCTCCAGAGTTAAAGCACTGTCTGCCACACAGTCTATAAAACTCTTCCTGTCTGAACAGAACTCGAATGGTATTCATGAGCAGGTTCATTCAAAGATGATATCCATCAATGTTAACCAGTGGTAGTTTGGTAACTCTGTTTCCAGTGGGCCTAATATTGAGTGGTCGTGTCTCATCCTTCTTGTCTTGCAGGTGACTGGTTGGCTGGCTGTTCCATAACACTCTCATTGGCCCTGGGACTCCTCTTCTACGTGACCACACCCCTTCCTTCACATCCAATCCCAACATGGAACCACCCAAGGTGCAGCAGCCAGGCGAAGGAGGCCTCAACGTCACCCTCACCATCAGGCTTCTGATGCACGGCAAGGTACAGTACACACCGCCTGGGTTCCAATACTCTCATATGGCTTACTTTCCTTATTTCCTTATCTCCTTTCCTTCACGACCACCATTGGCTGAATAGGTTACTGTCTGTGAAGTGTTTTTAGATCAGTGGTTGTGAGGGAGACGAGGAGAGGTCGCTTTTCAAGGTTTTTGGGATAGTCTCTGTCATGTATTGAGTTGGACGTTGATGCAAACTGTTGTTGAACCTCTGTTTCTTTACAGGAGGTTGGAAGCATCATTGGAAAGGTAACTATCATGTTCATAAACACATCACAATCGTATGAATATTACAAAACTGTTTTAAGATGAGTACATTTTTTTAATGTGACATCTCTCCGATGTTTTAACTGTTGTCTGTCTGCTGTCTGTTTCTTGTCTGTCTGTTGTCTGTCTTTTCAGAAAGGAGAGACAGTGAAGAAGATGCGTGAAGAGGTAAGTGCAGTATGTATCCCATAATGCACCTTACCCAGTTTAAGAATGCATATTAAATGGATAGTATTCCATTTAGTACTTCATGATCTCCTTTATTTATCTGACTGTGTCTACTGTTTGACCCACAGAGCGGTGCACGCATCAACATCTCTGAGGGAAACTGCCCAGAGCGGATAGTTACCATCACCGGACCCACAGATGCCATCTTCAAGGCCTTCGCCATGATCGCATACAAGTTTGAAGAGGTATCTAGCGTACATATTTCCCTCAATCTCCTCTTGGTCGTGGTTCATTTTACAACGGCTGTTTTACAATTTTGTGGCAGTTTTAAAATGCTGTTACACCAGGTATTTTAATACAATACTATTATGCTGATATGATCTTTATGGTTTCTTCCCAGGATATAATCAACTCTATGAGCAACAGTCCAGCCACCAGCAAGCCTCCTGTCACCCTGCGTCTGGTTGTCCCAGCCAGCCAATGTGGCTCCCTCATAGGGAAAGGAGGCTCCAAAATTAAAGAAATGAGAGAGGTAAGGAAGGGCGTAATTAGTGATGAGGATTGATTGAATTTACTTGACAATTTATTAGTTAGTTAATGATTAATTGGCAAAAAAATGCACAATTAGCCATTACATTTTTATTAGTCGTTTGTTTAGGAATCGTTCCTTTCTGGCTTGAGGACCAGCTATTTTTCATTGCACCTTACACAGTACACATGTTCAATAACAGTCTTCCCACTTCAGTCCACAGGTGCTCAGGTACAGGTCGCAGGGGACATGCTGCCCAACTCCACTGAACGAGCAGTCACCATCTCAGGAGCCCCGGAAGCCATTATCCAGTGTGTCAAGCAGATCTGTGTTGTCATGCTAGAGGTAGAGTGTGGAGGGATGAAGGAGGAGGGTCAGTCCTCCCGGGAATACACAGGAAAATACATTCACACAGACCTTAGGAATCAGCTAGAATGTACAACGTGGATGTACAATTTTTTTTACAGTCTCAAACATCTTGGTCTTGGTCAGTATAGACCATGGGACAAAATGATTATAACAATGTTGTAGATGATGGCTTCCCAGGTTGCAATGATATAGCCGACCTATGAGGTAAAATCATGTGATTCCAGTTGTCAGTGTGCTCTTAGACACAACACCTATTTCACGTCACTGCATGCATCCACAGTAAAGAACAATAGTGTGATGTAGTGAGTGTCACAGACAGTCTTCTCCCAAGGCACTGTCCCTCAGTCTACAAAACCTCTTCCTGTCTTCTCTTCTTCTCTTCTTCTCTCTCTCTCTCTCTGTCTCTCTCCCGCTCTCTCGCTCTCTCTCTGTCTGTCTCTGTCTCTCTGTCTCTTTTTCTCTCGTGCTCTGTCTCTGTCTCTTTGTTTCTCTTTGTCTCTCATGCTCTCTCTGTCTATCTATCTCTCTCTGTCTCCTCTGTCCCTCATCCCACTGCTCTAACACTCTCTCTACCCCTCTTCCCCTCTCCTTCCTCTCCTCAGTCCCCACCGAAAGGTGCCACTATCCCCTACCGCCCCAAGCCTGCCTCCACCCCCGTCATTTTTTCAGGTGGCCAGGTAAGAGCCGACCCGCTGGGGGCCTCCACTGCCAACCTCAGCCTCTTACTGCAGCACCAGCCACTGCCTGTTAGTGTCACTTCCAGGTTTTATCACTCACCTCCTCACCACTGCCACTGCCTCTGCTGGCATGATATCATCACCACCATCATCATCACCACTATCATCACCAGAACTGGGCTAGCTGCCATTTCAGTGCCAGCTGACTCAGGACTTGATCCTAAACATGATCCAAAAATATGTTGGATGAAGTTGCTGTGCTGGCTGGTGTTGAAATTGAATTCAGCCCAATGCTGACCCCATTATCACACTGTGAACCCCGATGAGCACACATCAATTAGGTCCAAGCACATTCCCCTGACAGTGGGTCCTCGACTCCTTCCTCCAATCACATCTCTCCCCAGCCCTCACGGTAGCCACTCCCACCTGGCTCTTCTCAGCCAGTGCAGTTAACCTGAACCTGATTGATGTGAGGGGTGAAGAACTAGAGAGGGAGTCTAGAGGACAATGGAGGAGCTTGCAATATGATTAAAGAGAGCAGTTATTATTGTAAATAAAATAGTAAAATTAGTTCTATGCCTACCACATCATTTTCCTAAAAAATAAAAATTAAATTGCCCTACTACCCAAGAAATGATCAGTAACATGTTTAGTACATCAGCAAAGTATTTGTGTGCAAGCTCCCATTGTTTATCCAACTCCCTCCAACAGATATTATATCACATTTCTTTATGAATAATTGCCTGAAATATGACATTATCTCAAGTTTCACAAATGGTGACTTGCAAAAATGGAGCCACATAAGTGGTCAGACTGAAGTAGACAGTTATGTTCAGTATTCACCTCAGGACCAGGGATATGATATCTGAATTGTTTTTCAAGGTTGCTCATAGATCCTTTTTTTGTTGCTAGCATTGTATGTTTAATTTTGACATTAATTTAACTTGATTTCCATAAAAGATAATACTAAGACAGGGTTGGGGTCTATTCCATTTAAATTCTAGTCAATTCAGGAAGTACACTGAAATTCTAATTCAAATTCTCTTAAATGTTTTTCAATGAGGAAATGTGGAATTGGAATTTGGTTTACTTTCTGCATTGACTGGAATTGAAATGGAATTTGCCCAACCCTGCTAAGAGAATACTGAAAGAGTTATCAAGTGACTAGAATCAGTGAATATGACTCTGATAGATGTGGGGTCACGAATGTAGAGCACTACCGCCCCTAGTGGAGGTATAGTGGAAGTACACGGACTTTCCCAAACTCGGGCCCCAGGACACCAAGGGGTGCACGCTTTGGTTTTTGCAAGAGCAGAACACAGCTGATTCAAGTAATCAACTAATCATCCAGCTTTGAAATTTGAATCAGCTGTGTAGTGTTCGGGCAAAAAAACAAAATGTGCACTCCTTGGGGTCCGAGGACCGAGTTTGGGAAACGCTGATTTAGCCACTTCCATCAGCAGATTCTAATAGCGTTGTATGTTTCTCCCTCTCTTTCCAGGCTTACACCATTCAGGGACAATACGCCATCCCTCACCCTGACGTGAGTTCTAATTCCATGAGACAGTCTTCTCTCTACACTCTACTCTCTCGTTTCCAATCCTATTAATATTAACCCATAATATTAATACTACCAATTCTGAAAAGTAATTTCTGTCTCTTTCAAATCTGAAATTACTCACAACCTCTGTCCTTCGTTTGGAGCCAAACTTCATAGGACTTGGCCTGTAGGAAAACGAGCAGAGGGACACAGAAAGAAAACAATTATTTCCTTATCACCCAGAATAATAAGGATACCGGTTGCTCAAGTGAGGAATGTGAAAGTTAAGTGCAGTATTTCTTCAGAGAGGAGGAGGTCAATTTCAAGGAATACCTCAACGTAGTCAATCGGACATGGTATGTTTCATGACTCCATGTTGGGTCCAAGTGTTTCAGACACAGACATCCATGAACTACATTTCACATGGCACCATCCAAACACACAGAGACATCCTTTCTTCACCGACTCGGGCCAAGTCCTCTATGAGTTTCCTTTCTCTCTCTCTCTCCTCCTATCTGTGTCACTGCTTCTCCTGAATCCTGTCTTTCTTCTTGTACGGTTTCTTGGTGACAGACCTGACCTGTGTGCGTGTGTGTGTGTGTGTTTTAACGATGCCCTCATAGCTCTGCTGTCCCTCCTACCCCCCTCAGCAGTTGACCAAGCTCCACCAGTTGGCTATGCAGCAAACCCCCTTTAACCCCCTTGGACAGACCACCCCTGCCTTCCCCGGTACGTACCCACCTACACGAGAACCACCCTCTACCAAATCTCCTTCTCTTTTTTTACCTGTAGAGACACACACACACACTTCCTCCTCTTTCTCTCTCTTCCTCTGTCTTTCTCTGTTCATTCTCTTCCTGTTGTTCTTTGTGCTGCGCTTCCGATGACATGGCCACCTGGTGGTTGCTCTTGTTGACCTTTTATTTGTAGTTTTTCAAATATTTGGTTCATTTTCTTAATCTGCTTTTGTAGCTCCCTGAAGATTTTGGTCCTTCCGAGTTAGTTTTATCTGGGTCGGCGGGTAAATCTCCCTTGGTTTGAGAACCAGCCCCCTTTCCAACAGAGAAGCAGAAGCCACAGGCTCCTCTCTCAAGACCTCTGCAGGAGCATCTCCAATCAGGGTTCCGACTATAGGTCTCCAAAGCTAACTGTCGCTCACAGCGGACGCCACCCTCCCCGTGCAAAACTATATTTTATGCCGTGTCCCCTCTCTCGGTCTCTCTCTCCCATATAGCAGGTCTGGATGCCAGTAACCAGGCCAGTACTCATGAACTCACCATTCCCAATGATGTGAGTATGGGGACCATGGAGCTTTTCATTTGACATTTGTCATCTATTGTCATGTAAGGGATGGGTAAGGTGATTTCACCAATAGTCAGTCAATATTTTAACAAACAGTTTTCAAATGCTTGCATGCACCGCCATGGATATATTTGTAAAAATAGAACAATGGGGTCAGTGTTTCATGGTGCGTGTGACTTTGCCTGCATTCCATTCAGACTTTGCTATTCCCCTGTTTTAAGTCCCTCCGCCTCTTCTTCCCAGCTAATAGGCTGCATAATCGGGCGCCAGGGAACCAAAATCAACGAGATCCGTCAGATGTCTGGGGCGCAGATCAAAATTGCTAACGCCATGGAAGGGTCATCGGAGCGCCAGATCACCATCACAGGAACCCCCGCCAACATCAGCCTGGCCCAGTACCTCATCAACGCAAGGTCAGAGTTCTGGCAGACACACACACTACAATTGACAAAGGGGTCAATAGCTCACCTGTTGTCCCGGGGATCCTCTGTTTGTCTGTTTGTTGTTATTACATTATCTTCAGGTGAAGTGTTTGACAGAAACAATGATGCACTCCCTTTCCCATCATGCCCTGTGGCAGGTTCAGAGACGTGGCGGCCATGTGGAATGACCCATCCTCCATGACGACATCCTAAGGACCCAGCCCGGCCGGCCTCCACTCCCTCTGCTCCGCCCCCTCCATCTCCTGACCACTGAAGACATGATGTTCCTACCTAACTCCTGATGATGATGCCCTCTAGACTAATGAATCTGGCTCTGATAACAACTCCCTTGACCCTCCAGCTTACTACCATGATCGCTCTCTAATAAGAGACCTGTTTCTTTCAGAGAAACTGAAAAAATAAGTAATGTCTTTGTTTTCGTTGATTTTAGACCTTTAGACAAGTGTTGAAGCATGTTGAACGTTCATTAGGATCAAATTGTGTTATTCTGAATTCTCTCTCTATCACTCTCTCTGCTAGTGTTACAAAATAGGATTTCAATATCAGTTTGAAAAAATGTACAAAAAAAATGTAAAAGTGTAAAAACATTGGGAAAAAATGCTACTCTTCCATTTTCTAGGTGCTGGGTGATGCTATCGGCACAGTAAGGTGGGATGGAGCCCAATGATTACTTTATGATGCTCTTTTGAAAAGAGGTCTTTTTTAGGTCAATTTAATCGTTCTATTTTTACCCCTATTTGGATCCTTAAAATGATCTGCTTACTAATCCGATCTCAACCCATAACTTTTTGCTGCATCGCATGACCTCTTTGAGCCAATGGTATCACTCCTAGAGCCCTCCTTTCTATGTCCATTTCTTGTATTTTACATTATGACTTATACTGCATGTGTTCAGTAATGTATTGTATGTATTTGAGTATTCCAGTTTGGTGTAAGTGTTCCTATGGTGTTGCTATGTTATTGCTGGTGGGAGGAGCTATTGGAGTTGGGCTCATTGTAATGGCTGGAATGGAATTAATGGAACTGAGTCAAGCATGTGGTTCCCATATGTTTGATGTGTTTGATACTATTCCATTTATTCCATTCCAGCCATTACAATGAGCCCGTCCTCCTATAACTCCTCCCACCAGCCTCCACTGCTCCAAACCTTTTTTTTTGTTTTTTTTGCCATTCACATCTCGTCCTACTACCACCCCAAATGAATAACTCTCCCTCACATCCTCCAGGAAACCTATTTATAGTATTTAAGAAGCATGAAAGGAAATTACTCAAGAAAAGAATCATCAGTGGCTAAAAACTGTATCCTAACTGACTGAAAACTAAAATGATTGTTTACTCGATTTCTTAACCAAGACTACTGTGGGTGACCACATAGTCAGCTATGCTACGCTCATGCAATAGACAATTCAACTCTTCATTATACTGTGGACTGCCTCTAGTGTGTGAGGAATTAGTTGGACTTAAGACTATTGCTGTGTCCAAATTCTCTTAGTTAGCTTCCTTTCGTCGTCTCCTTCACTCCCATGTCCACGACAGATAAAAGAGGCTTCAATGTACTACTCTTGAAGGAAAGGAGACCAGGAGAGGAAGCTGTTTGATATTATTGGGACGTGGCCATAGATGTTTATGGATGGAGCCAAATGTTTATGGGCCATGGAATGTTCCGGGGTTCATGGGGGAACCCGTGGGGCCTGGGCGGACATGTTTACCCCCCATGCCGCCACATTCGCGATTGTTCATCCATCATGTTAGTTTTATTATAATATTGTTTATTTAATGCTTTAGGTTTTGAATGTCATTATGCTTTTACGATGATGTCAACAGATTAGATGACAAAGTCATGTTGCTTGTTTTAAGTGATGATTTAAAAAAAAATTGCAATTCTATTTATTGTTTCTTGGTGCATTATAATGACTGTTTTGGTTAATCATGATATTTAAGCTAGGTTTTTTTGTGTGTATTGTATTGTATTTCAGGGTAGGTTTGGGCTATATTTGCTTGGATTAAACATGTCAAATTCTCTTCATAACAATTCTCAAGCTTATTCAAAGTATAGGCGGTTGTGACATGGCATGTTTGCAAGCCTGGGCTGAGGTCATATTCAGCTCTGATGCATATGAACAGCCATTGAATGTTATCCTCTCAACACAGGTCATTCATTCACTGTCCAACTGGTTTCAAGTACAGTAAAAACCATCCTGGTCTGGATTTTCATTCTGTAAGACTGGTTTGTTTCATGTAACTCCCTGGTTTGGTTTCAATATGCTGAGCCTGACTTTGGGTCTAATTTCAACCGCTTTCATCATATAAACGTGATACGTCAATGGACCAAATGCTGTACTGATGTACTGAACGATGCATAGTTGATTATTATTCTGCAATAATTCTTACATTTTGATGTTAAACATAAGTAGTAGTGCTAGCCTTGACATTATGGGTTTGTGTTATTCGTTTAATTTACATTTTTTGTCATAGCTTGTAATTCAATGGAATGTTTGTCATTTAAGCAAGTTAAAATGTCTGTTTTTTTTGGCAAGCTCGCTTTTTAGAACTGTTCAGCTTCTCATCATCGATTGCATTCAGACTAGGCAGGAATATTGAATTGTTGAAATAGTGATGCCAATGTGATTTCAATAACTTCAATATCCATATGTTGTTACAGTGTATTGAAACTGTATTTACACTGGCGTATATGACTGAGTATACACACCTACTGAAACAGACTAAAATGCAACTGATGCAATAACAAGGGAATGATGTGCAATTATTATTTGTATTTTTTCTTGTGCATATAATACAAGGAAAGTTTGTCATGTATTTACAACTCATTGTTGCTCCTTGACCTCCTTCCTTTCTGGACGGCGGCAGCAACAAAAATTGAAAAAATACATGAGATATTTTTTTCAGCTTTTGCTCCTGTATATTTTGCTTATTTAGGAAAATGTATTGGAGCTTGGTATATATTTTCAGTTGGATTATTTGCAATGAGCAAATCTATCTTAGGTTTGAAGTAATTTCATTATTTAGGTTACTTTTGAAAATGTTTGTAAGTAAGAAAATGAATAAAGTTTTTTTTCTTCTTGTGAACCTAGGTTTGTCTTGTATCATTTTGATCTTCAATGATATCAAAAGGGGCTTGTTTTTTCTGTGTTGCCCATCAAAATGGTACTGTCAGTGGCAAAAATGTTACTGTCAGCGGCGTACATGCCATCTTGTATGTCTTCTTGAATGTCTCATCTTGATGGTATCATCCTGAATGTCCCACCTTGAATGTCTCATCTTGAATGTCTCATCTTGAATGTCTCATCTTGATGGTATCATCCTGAATGTCTCATCTTGAAAGTATCATCTTGAATGTCTCATCTTGATGGTATCATCTTGAATGTCTCATCTTGAATGTCTCATCTTGAATGTCTCATCCTGAATGTCTCATCTTGAATGTCTCATCTTGAATGTCTCATCTTGAATGTCTCATCTTGAATGTCTCAATCTTGAATGTCCAATCTTGATGGTATTATCTTGAATGTCTCATCTTGATGGTATCATCCTGAATGTCTCATCTTGAATGTCTCATTGAATGTCTCATCTTGATGGTATAATCTTGAATGTCTCATCTTGATGGTATTATCTTGAATGTCTCATCTTGATGGTATCTTGAATGTCCATCTTGAATGTCTCATCTTGAATGTCTCATTGAATGTCTCATCTTGATGGTATAATCTTGAATGTCTCATCTTGATGGTATAATCTTGAATGTCTCATCTTGATGGTATTATCTTGAATGTCTCATCTTGATGGTATCATCTTGAATGTATCTTGAATGTCTCATCTTGAATGTCTCATCTTGATGGTATATGAATGTCTCATCTTGATGGTATAATCTTGAATGTCTCATCTTGATGGTATCATCTTGAATGTCTCATCTTGAATGTCTCATCTTGATGGTATTCATTTGAATGTCTCATCTTGAATGTCTCATCTTGATGGTATCATCTTGAATGTCTCATCTTGAATGTCTCATTGAATGTCTTGATGGTATTATCTTCATCTTGAATGTCTCATCTTGATGGTATCATCTTGAATGTCTCATCTTGAATGTCTCATCTTGATGGTATTATCTTGAATGTCTCATCTTGATGGTATCATCCTGAATGTCTC